>NW_013668630.1:100780-113001 GCF_000517525.1 Limulus polyphemus | reverse complement strand
GACATTCTGTTGTTTCTAACAGTTGTCTACACATGATAACCGTTAACATGTAGTGACATTCTGTTGTTTCTAACAGTTGTCTACACATGATAACTGTTAACATGTAGTGACATTCTGTTGTTTCTAACAGTTGTCTACACATGATAACTGTTAACATGTAGTGACATTCTGTTGTTTCTAACAGTTGTCTACACATGATAACTGTTAACATGTAGTGACATTCGCTTCTTTCTAACACTTGTCTACACTTGATAACTGTCAACATGTAGTGACGTTCTGTTTCTAACGATACTCTACACTTGATAACTATTAACAGGTAGTGACATTCTGTTGTTTCATAACTTAATAACAGATCAAATTACTCATGATCTTGAAAGTTAACAGTAGTTGTCTATAGTTTTGGTCCCATAAAATAAAAATAAAATGAAATAAATCATTTCTACATAAATGTGTAAAAATAACTCATCACAACAATGATGCAAAGCCATTACATTCAAGAAACCCTCTTAATTTTCTTACTACATCTCTATTTTGACACAGCTTAACATACTCTTGAACACTGTAACATATTTACACATGGTTGTGTTTAATTAATAAAGACTAGTCCCCTAAAAGATTGCCTTCTACAATCTCTTTGGCTTCTTTTGCTTCCAAAAGTTCGTCGTCGTCATCTTCATCCTCTTCATCTTGATATGGACTAACAGCTGGATCTGGGTAGTGGAAAGTGCTGCCTGAAAGATCCACTTCAATGGGAAAGATGTTGGCTGTTTTCATTTCAGCATGACAATCATTATGGTAGTGGGACAGTGCTGATACAAAACGGTTCAGCTGGAAGACAATATCTTGTACTAGATAAAACAAGAAACATCATTATAATATGACAAACATTATAGTAGCAAGGCAGTGTTAACACAAAACAGTTCAGCTGGAAGACTATATCTTGTACTAGATAAAACAAGAAACATCATTTCAACATAAACATTATAGTAGTGGGGCAGTGTTAACACAAAACAGTTCAGCTGGAAGAACATATCTTGTAATAGATAAAACAAGAAATGTCATTATAACATGACAATCGTTATGGTAGTGGGGTAGTGTTAACAAAAAACAGGTCAGCAGGAAGACTATATCTTGTGATAAAACAAGAAATGTCATTATAACATGACAATCGCTATGGTAGTGGGGTAGTGTTAACACAAAACAGTTCAGCAGGAAGACTATATCTTGTAATATATAAAACAGACACTAATACTGAACAATAAAGAAATTGTTTTCTCAAAACTAAAACATGTTGACTGTTGATGGTACTTTTTCATACAAAAAGAGTTTCTCAGTGACATGATGAAGATCAAACTTTTTTTTTTACAACTTAAATACATCAAGTGTAAATACTACATAAAATCCCTAACATATGTTCTCTAAAACAAAAAATTATCAGTTATGTTTCACAAATTTCCAGATCTAATTGCAGCTACACTATTAGGTTCAAACTGTAAATAGAAACAATTACGCCCTTACAAATAACTGTAAAGAGAAAGAAAAACTTCATGAACATACTGAAGATGTACTTGTTAGAAATAAGTGAGGGTAAAAGGAAAATGCTACAAGAACACACGTGCAAGTGAAATTAACTAGAGTACATTTGCTTCTAGATAACTTATACTACGTCTATAAACATACAGGTAGTCATAGTAGAAGTAGTGTGATTCCAATCATTGCTGCCAGGACTGAAAAACCATATAAAAATGTGTAGAATTCAAAGTCTTGACTGGTAAAAAAATACTGAATGTAAAAGGATCAATGTTTCAGTAGAAGCTGTACATAAGACTCGGAGGAGGATACGTGACATTGACACTGTTAATAATTAAAGTGGTTGAAGTAGAAAACCCAAACAGTTGTTAAGCAACTAAGGGTAAGTTCTTTATAAGGTCAAGTATGAATACTGCCAATGATCTTACAGATGTGGATGTGATCTTGATACACACTCGCATGAAGTAATCTTAACAAACATGTAGCTGCTGGAAAACTGCTGCTCAAAATAAATAACCTAATTAAATGGGCATCAGACCACAAACAGGGAAATGAGCAAACATGAAGATGTGTGCTCTTTACAGATGAATCTAAGTTTGAGCTGATCACAATCACCAACAGTATATTTGATGGAAGTGAGAAAAGAATACCAGTCAATGTGCAACCTCTACATTTATGATTGGTGCAAGATCAGTACAAGCTTGTCATTAATCTACACAAAATTGATACCATTCTGATCCACCATATCATTCCGTCAGGAATACGACTCATCGGTTGGGGATTTATAGATGGCATTAGGAATACTCTTAACATATACTTGTATACATTTCTAGACAGAGAGAAGATATCAGGAATACTCCAAGTATGTATCTCTATACATTTCTAGACAGAGAGATGGCATCAGGAATACTCCGAGTATGTATCTGTATACATTTCTAGACAGACAGAAGTCATCAGGAATACTCCGAGTATGTATCTGTATAAATTTCTAGACAGACAGAAGTCATCAGGAATACTCCGAGTATGTATCTCTATACATTAATAGACAGACAGAAGTCATCAGGAATACTCCGAGTATGTATCTCTATACATTTCTAGACAGAGAGAAGTCATCAGGAATACTCCGAGTATGTATCTCTATACATTTCTAGACAGACAGAAGCCATCAGTAATACTCTCCAGATGTACTTACCATGTTACAGAAGCCATCAGTAATACTCTAAAGATGTACTTGTATACATTTCTAGACAGACAGAAGCCATCAGTAATACTCTAAAGATGTACTTGTATTCATTTCTAGACAGACAGAAGCCATCAGTAATACTCTGAAGATGTACTTACCATGTTTCTGATCCAGCAGTTCAAGCTTAACAAGGACATCAGATCTTAGTTTGGCAAATCTAGCTCTTGCATCTTGTCTACATCTTAAGACTAACCTGCAATTACAAACCATGAAGACTACAGAGTAAAGAAAAGTCAAACAACAGTTACTTGTATGGGCTAAGATATATGTATATTCTAAGAACTGAATTCAAAGCAAGTGTAAAAAAGCCCAAAAAATAATGTTATAAAAATCAGTTGTTTTCTAACAAGACACTAAAGAACTTAATACATGAAATAGTACTTATTTTGTTCTTCAAGTTTTATGATAACTGATAATAAACCAAGTGAGATAAAAACTTAAAAAAATGTATAGCAAGAGCTACTTGGTATACTCAACATAATGGAGCAACTTCTCAAAAACATAGCATCAACGGACGCCATACAAAAACATAGCATTAACGGACGCCATACAAAAACATAGCATTAACGGACGCCATACAAAAACATAGCATTAACGGATGCCATACAAAAACATAGCATTAACGGATGCCATACAAAACATAGCATTAACGGATGCCATACAAAACATAGCATTAACAGACGCCATACAAAAACATAGCATCAACAGATGCCATACAAAAACATAGCATCAACAGACGCCATACAAAAACATAGCATCAACAGACGCCATACAAAAACATAGCATCAACGGACGCCAAGTTCTAAATAAACAAGTGATCAGTAGGAGATATAACAAAGTTCTAAATAAACAAGTAATCAGTAGGAGATCTAGCCAAGTTCTAAAAAGCAATTGACAAGTGAAAAGTACGAAATTTAATGTAAGTTACTTATTATAATATTGTTATTACTCAGACAAAGCATAATTTTTATAGCCTTCAATCTTATTTGATTAAAGAGCCATAAACTAGAAAATCAGACCCCTCTTGTCTGGCTTTCACATCCTTTCATTCACAAATTGCCAATAGTTCTCTCTGACATTTAATACTATATGATTTATAACCAAAAAAACAGCAAAGTTTTAATCTATCAAATGATATATCATATTACATTATTTCCTGTACAGAGAATTGCCTATTTCACTTCTAGTTCAAAATTTATTCCCGTAGGAAACACATCGACTAGCTTGGAAGAATTTGTAATCGGCTATTGTCTCATAGTTAGAAAGCCAGAAAACTTGCGATAGTTATGGGACATGGTTTGCTTTTTGTGTGTTATTATTCTATGTTCTTTGGTGCATTATTCAATTAAATGAAAATTATTTTGTGCACTACTATCATTTGTATAAAAAAGTAGGGTTAACTTTCGTCGACAGCAAAAATAAAGATGACCTAGGTAAGTACTATAATTCTTGTTTTTCATGTGTATTGTTTATATATTATTATATAAGTAACTAAAATGTAGAATTAGAAACTTATTAGGTTAGACTAAGTAAGATAAAGAAAAAAACAATAATATTCACGAGTTGAGCTCCAAATAGCTTAAGCATTACATGATTCTATAGAGTAACATGAAGAAAAATATTTTTAATGTCAACATTAAAATCACTTTGCACTCAGAGCAGTCAACACTTTGAGTCCATATATTCATGAAGAAATTTTTAATAAAAGACAGTGTTCACTGAAGGCCTGCAAAATTTCATTATGATACAAAAGCATATTAGAAGTTATAGTATGGAAACTCTAAAGATAAATTTCGGGTCACGATCGCGGACGAACTGACCAAGCCTGTAGAGACATAGTTCATCCCAACTAGCTTAGGGTCGGCTAGGCCATTCAGCAACCATACAGGTTACAAAGATTCTAACTAGTGACCCTCAGGTTGCGAATTGAGTGTCTTAACCATCAGGCCATGAAAGACCCAATGAATGTTGTAACAGACAAAAATATAAATTATGTAATATGGTATAATATGTGGACCCAACCAAAGTGAGAAGTACAGCAACATGATAGTTAAGATTAAAATTTCATCTAAAAACAATTTTTCACAAGTTTTCAAAATTGATAAAAATGTTCTGATTATTGGGGCTCACCTGTACTCATAGTTTCCTGTTTCAATTCTGTACAAAGGTTCTTGAAGTGCTTGATAGGTATATTCTTCATCATCCATTTCTTTCACTTTCAGACAGTAGGACTGTAATTACACAAGACAATACTATCATGTGACGCTCTCACTGTCAGACAGTACGACTGTAATTACACAAGACACTACTATGATGTGATACTCTCACTGTCAGACAGTACGACTGTAATTACACAAGACATTACTATGATGTGATACTCTTACTGTCAGACAGTACGACTGTAATTACACAAGACAATACTATGATGTGATACTTTACGTTTCAGATATCTACCAAACTATGTGTCTATCTTCTGTGGAAATAGAACTACAAACAAATATTAATTTTATATGAACTAGTCAGACATATTAATGGCCAAAGTGTATAGTTATATAGCAGGTATTTTGTAATACATTCCTCTTAGCTGATGCCTACCAGATATTCAAATTTGGTGTCAACATACTTCTTCACAGTGAGCCGTGTGTCAGGTACCGCTTTGTTTAGATACGTGTTCAGGTCATTCAGCATCTGGAAAAAAAGTAAATTTTGAATTACATTCTCAATAGTAATTACATACATAGAAAATACATTAAGATATTAATAACTGTCTGATATAATTATCTGCACTAGTTATATCATGATTGGGTTTTTACCTTCACGTCCCTTAAGTTCAAAGTCATTAACATAATAAAATTCAACCACACTACCCAAAAATGACAGCTCTAAGTGTATAGGTATGGTATTACTGAAAACTATATGTTAAGTACTTTCCAGCAATAACTTAGACTCCATTATTTTATCAAAATTAACTGATACACATCATTTTTCACAAACGCTTGCAGCCTGTTAAAACAGAATAATCAAGGTGTTATCAACAAAGTTATTAAACAAACACTGCAAACTTACTGGACGAATAGTTTTTAATAGTTTAATCCCATATTTTTCCATTGACCGATGAGCTTCTCCAAACCTCGTAAAAGCTTCACTGGCCCTTTGCTGTGGTTCTTTCACACCAATAGATGAAAATACATCACCAAACCCTGAAATAAAGAATTAAATATGTGGTTTAAAAATAATTCAGCTCTTAATAATCACATATATTTTTTGATAAACTTGAGCTAGATTCCAACCTTGCACAGAATAGTAGATTTTTACATGTAATTACTACATTATGTTGTAGTACGTGTTTAATAACCTACTTGCCAACCCTATGTTAGAAACCTACCGATCCAAACAGTAACCCCTCACCACCCCCTGCCATCCCTATGTTAGAAACCTACCACTCCAAACAGTAACACCTCACCACCCCCTGCCAACCCGATGTTAGAAACCTACCACTCCAAACAGTAACATCTCACCACCCCTGCCATCCCTATGTCAGAAACCTACCATTCCAAACAGTAACACCTCACCACCCCTACCAACCCAATGTTAGAAACCTACCATTCCAAACAGTAACACCTCACCACCCCCTGTCAACCCTATGTTAGAAACCTACCATTCCAAACAGTAACACCTCACTACTCTCTGTCCATCTGTGTTAGAACATAAAGAACAGATAAAAACATAAGTTTTGTATAACACTTGATCTAACTAATACTATTTCCAAAACACAAAACATACAGTTTGTTGTAGTCAGCATTTGTCACTTGATCCTGCTATCTTTATATTTTGTAACTTGATGTTATAAGTTTCACATCAGTGATAAAGAGAAGTTTATCACATACCTCTGTAGACTTTACAAACATCAAAAAAAGCTTTAAGCACTGATTTTGTGTGCTCTGTTATTCCTCTGTACATGTGCTCATTTCTTTCCAATTCTTCCAGCTTCTTTACTAGGCTATCTGACAAAGATAACAATAAAATGTTAAAATAACTTAGCATCACAGATTTGAGATACTTAAAGTAGAGATCACTACAACAAGAAACTGTAACACATACCACCTGTTACAATTATAAATAAAGGTAGAATGCAAATTGGTTTATTCAAGACAACACAACAACAGACATAATGGAAAATTTACAGAGCTATCTGCACAAGAAGAAAAGTGTACTCTTAATGAAAGCATATCTAGCCTTATTCTTTTTAACTAAGGCTTAGTGATTAATATTGTTGTCACCCAAAAAACACGAGTTTTCTTTTACTCAGGTAAAATGGTGTGTCCTGTGGTGAAGCTGGTGATTATTAGAAACCATGTGAAAAACTCTCACAACAAATCAGTTTCATTCCTTTCGAATTACTAAAAACGTATTCCTGATGAGGAGGGCTTTGCCTCCTGGATCCTTATGAGAGGCATTTGCAACCTATGTCACCCATTGAGAAGGACTCACAGACCCCTTTCACCTTATTTTGATCTTTCTTTTAATCCCCTTCTACTCTAAAAATTAGTGGCACACCTGAATAATCACATGAACCAATACCCTCCTTAACTGAAACGTGTCAACTGACCGCCACACTTTCCATGCTGGTAAACAACAACTGAAACGTGTCAACTGACCGCCACACTTTCCATGCTGGTAAACAACAACTGAAACGTGTCAACTGACCACCACACTTTCCATACTGGTAAACAACAACTGAAACGTGTCAACTGACCACCGCACTTTCCATAATGGTGAACAACAACTGAAACGTGTCAACTGACCACCACACTTTCCATAATGGTGAACAACAACTGAAACGTGTCAACTGACCGCCACACTTTCCATGCTGGTAAACAACAACTGAAACATGTCAACTAATCACCACACTTTCCATACTGGTAAACAACAACTGAAACATGTCAACTTACCACCACACTTTCCATAATGGTAAACAACAACTGAAACATGTCAACTTACCACCACACTTTCCATACTGGTAAACAACAACTGAAACGTGTCAACTGACTGCCACACTTTCCATGCTGGTAAACAACAAACTGAAACGTATCAACTGACCACCACACTTTCCATGCTGGTAAACAACAACTGAAATGTGTCAACTAATCACCACACTTTCCATAATGGTAAACAACAACTGAAACATGTCAACTTACCACCACACTTTCCATACTGGTAAACAACAACCGAAAAGTGTCAATTTACCACCACACAATATTATTTCTATACTGGTAAACAACAACTGAAACATGTCAACTTACCATTACATAATATTGCTCTGCTAAGACCCAGAGCATCAGCTGTAGTAGAACTCATGTTTTCAACCACTCTATGTTTCATCTTCTTCAAAACTGAAATTAGACAAGTTGAAGACATACCACTATAATGTCACAAAAATACCTTCACAAACATTTTAAAATAATTTGAAAGTTCTACATGCATCAAATAAAATTGTTATACCACAAGATGTCATAGTAGGTTAGGGTACACCTCATAAATGGACCAATTCATTAAAGGCATTAGTTCTTAAAAAATAAAGTTATAATGTACAGTGTAGTAGTGTACAAGTTAAATTGTTATACTATAAGATGTCATAGTAGGTTAGTGTACACCTCAGAAATGGACCAATTCATTAAAGGCACTAGTTATTAAAAAATAAAGTTATAATGTACAGGGTAGTAGTGTACAAGTTAATGATGACTCTTTGAGTACATGCTTCCCATGGCTGTCTCTGATCTTGAAGGTAAACAGAAAAGTTAAAAAAAATAATAAATACTGTCTTTCTTGGAAAGTACTCTAAGCAATAAAGTTAATAAAACGTCTTTGACACAGTATTTACATTTTTTTAAGATAATGCATTAAAATGGAAATCTAAAAACATGAAACAAGTATGATTCTATTTATTATTTCCAATGTTACATACAGACTTACTAATATTTAACAAATATATAGTTTAAAAGTACAAAATCTTACTGTTTTAGCTACTTTAATGAATAAAAATTATGTTGTTGGATTTTTTTTATACACAGGATTATGTCAACTGAAAGTTTTCATACATTTCTACTTTACACGTTTTATTACATTTAATTTGTGTAGTTTATCAACAAAATGAAATATTTTAATCAGCTAATTATGCTTTCTTCCAACATAATAGCTTAGCAAATGTGAATTTTTATGAATTTCTACTTTATTAATTCATATTGAAAGATCTTAATATGTTGGAAACACTATTATTCACTACATCTAAAACCACTGTAATATATCAATAAATAAAAATTCACATGACTGAATGTAGTTAAAACAACAAGTAAAAACATACTTATGTCCAGTGTTCTTCCTTGCTTTGGATCTGCATGAAGCTTGTTGTAATTAATGGTCACTTCATCCTGGCAAAAATTCACAAGACAAAAATAAACTTCTACCAATGTTATACAACTTTCTATTACAAATTAACTTGTATTTACTTCACATATATATGTGATACACTTTGGAAGAATAAACAGGCTGCAGATGATGACCTCCATTAGTAGACTGAAGAGTTGGTATCAGCCTGATTAACTTTTCTTACTGATTCAAGAGTTTTCTTTTGACACCAGTAAGTGATATTAAACAGGACTTCAAAATTTGAGCTACTCAGTCTCATGGTGTCTAAGAGAAAACCTTTTTAAGAAAAAATGCATAATTCCAATGCATGTAATGAAAAATTTTTTAACACGAGCTGTTTAGATCTATTAGAAAAACTTTTCACAATCTGATTTTTATTCATCAAGTCAATGAAACCACATGTTGAGGTGTTAATACTTTTCCTGTGAACAGACCACTTATCCTTTACACTTCACTGTCATACTTAGTGCTTGATACAAGTATAGCTTTCACTGCATTCATCACTACAGACACATAACCAGGTACAAACAACACATTCATACTTAAGTTGAAAAATACACTTTCCATAGTGACTTTTTTGTAAGAGAAGATTAAGTTTGGTATATTTTTTGTCATCATAAACACAATTCTTTGTATAAACAACAGCTTGTAGAAAATGTTAGAAGGAAATGTTTTACTCATAACACCAGTTAAACTTGAGAAATATTCCTAGTTAGACTATACTAAAACTGTAGTCAACTAACTATAGTTAAACTTGAGAAAAATTCCTAGTTAGACTATACTAAAACTGTAGTCAACTAACTCTAGTTAAACTTGAGAAATATTTGTTGTTAGCCTGTACTAAAACTGGGGACAACTAACTCTAGTTAAACTTGAGAAATATTCCTAGTTAGACTATACTAAAACTGTAGTCAACTAACACTAGTTAAACTTGGGAAATCTTCCTAGTTAGACTGTACTAAAACTGGAGTCAACTAACTCTAGTTAAACTTGAGAAATATTTGTTGTTAGACTATACTAAAACTGTAGTGAACTAACTATAGTTAAACTTGAGAAATATTCCTAGTTAGACTATACTAAAACTGTAGTCAACTAACACCAGTTAAACTTGAGAAATCTTCCTAGTTAGACTGTACTAAAACTGGAGTCAACTAACTATAGTTAAACTTGAAAAATATTCCTAGTTAGACTGTACTAAAACTGGAGTCAACTAACTATAGTTAAACTTGAAAAATATTCCTAGTTAGACTGTACTAAAACTGGAGTCAACTAACTATAGTTAAACTTGAAAAATATTCCTAGTTAGACTATACTAAAACTGTAGTCAACTAACTATAGTTAAACTTGAAAAATATTCCTAGTTAGACTGTACTAAAACTGGAGTCAACTATCTATAGTTAAACTTGAAAAATATTCCTAGTTAGACTGTACTAAAACTGGAGTCAACTAACTATAGTTAAACTTGAAAAATATTCCTAGTTAGACTGTACTAAAACTGTAGTCAACTAACTCTAGTTAAACTTGAGAAATATTCATAGTTAGACTGTACTAAAACTGTAGTCAACTAACACCAGTTAAACTTGAGAAATCTTCCTGGTTAGACTGTACTAAAACTGGAGTCAACTAACAATAGTTAAACTTGAAAAATAGTCCTAGTTAGATTGTACTAAAACTGGAGTCAGCTAACACCAGTTAAACTTGAGAAATCATCCTGGTTAGATTGTACTAAAACTGGAGTCAGCTAACACCAGTTAAACTTGAGAAATCATCCTGGTTAGATTGTACTAAAACTGGAGTCAACTAACACTAGTTAAACTTGAGAAATCATCCTGGTTAGATTGTACTAAAACTGTAGTCAACTAACACTAGTTAAACTTGAGAAATCTTCCTAGTTAGACTGTACTAAAACTTGGAAGATTTCTCAAGTTTAACTGGTTAGACTGTACTAAAACTGGAGTCAACTAACACCAGTTAAACTTGAGAAATCTTCCTAGTTAGACTGTACTAAAACTGGAGTCAACTAACACCAGTTAAACTTGAGAAATCTTCCTAGTTAGACTGTACTAAAACTGGAGTCAACTAACTCTAGTTAAACTTGAGAAATCTTCCTAGTTAGACTGTACTAAAACTTGGGTCAACTAACTTGAACTCCTTGGATCATCTTTGCAACTTCAACTTTAGTTCTTCCTTTCACTGATGTTCCATTCACTCCCACAATCTCATCACCAGACTGTATAGTTCCATCTTTGGCTGCAGGGGTGTTATCAAACACCTGAACAACATACAGACATGGACAATGTGGGGCTCCTCCCCCTATACTGATTCCAATCAGATTACTTTCATCCTTGTGTATTGTAACACTGCCTGAAGTGACAGTCATTCCCCTATACAAAGTACTCTGTATATATATTTCTGTACACTAATAGCACAACACTGATATGTATACACTATTTAATTACATATTTAGTAATTTGCTAAACTAGTTATACTAAATCAACAAACTGAAAACTACTACTCCCCCTTTTTTCATATATTAAAGATAAAAAACATGAACAACATTGTAAAATATCATTTAAAAACTACAGACACACAACAGATAAGAAATGCTGGGAGATTATCATATTATACAGACACACACAACAGATAAGAAGAGCTGGGAGATTATCATATCATACAGACACACACACAGATAAGAAGAGCTGGGAGATTATCATATCATACAGACACAGACAACAGATAAGAAATGCTGGGAGATTATCATATCATACAGACACATACAACAGATAAGAAGAGCTGGGAGATTATCATATCATACAGACACACACGACAGATAAGAAGAGCTGGGAGATTATCATATCATACAGACACACACAACAGATAAGAAGAGCTGGGAGATTATCATATCATACAGACACACACGACAGATAAGAAGAGCTGGGAGATTATCATATCATACAGACACACACAACAGATAAGAAGAGCTGGGAGATTATCATATTATACAGACACACACGACAGATAA
>NW_013668630.1:91073-100002 GCF_000517525.1 Limulus polyphemus | reverse complement strand
ATAAGAAGAGCTGGGAGATTATCATATCATACAGACACAGACAACAGATAAGAAATGCTGGGAGATTTTCATATTATACAGACACACAAAACAGATAAAAGCTGGGAGATTATCATATTACACAAACATGTGACAGAAATGGGGAACTGTAAGATTATTATATTATACAGGAACACACAACAAAGAGCTTGGAGATTATCATATTACATGGATATACATAGACACAAGAATAGCTGGGAGGTGTTATCATATTACATGAACACACAACAGATAAGAATAGCTTGGAGGCTATCATATTAGATGAACACACAACAGATAAGAAAGTCCGAGATTATCATGTTACATGGATACACAAGGACACAAGAGTTGGGAGGTTATCATATTACATGAACACACAACAGATAAGGAAGTCTGTGAGATTATCATGTTACATGGATACACAACAGATAAGAATAGCTGGGAGATTATCATATTACACGGACGCATAAGAATTGGTGTAAGATCATCATATTACACAGACACACCACAGATACAAACTGTGAGATTATCACAGCACATGGACATACATGATAAATAACAAAACTGGTTCCTCGTTGTCTGTATATTATGTTATTCTGTAAGTTACAGTGAAATATGTTTGTTTTATATCACAGCAGTCTTACCAGCTTCTCACTTCCAACTTTCAGTCACACTTCTATCACCTCAAAGTTTTAATCATCTTACAAGTTGCTTGAATAATTTAAAATAATTTAATTTAAATTCAATCATTTCATTAATTGTTCTTTCTTACATGAAAACACACTGACAACATTACCATAATGACATCTTTAATTAAGTCTAAGATTTTTACTAATACTACATTGAAGAATGCTATTTACTTTTTATCACTATGCACAGTAATGCTTAGTATGTAGAGATAGGCCATGAAAAACAATGGCCAACACATATTATGTATTGCTCATCATAGACTCAAATCTCTCTTTTAAGAATCTAAGATAAATACCTAACATAGGTTTCCAACAGCTAGTAAGACTGTTAATTTAGCAAAAAAACATCACTAAGTTAGAGAACCAGTGAGTAGCATAAGAGCCAAATGTTCTGCTGGTTCTGGCATCAGAAGAGTTAGCTCACCAATGTTTGAAATTGTTGCGATAATTTACAGACCAAAATATTGCATTTTAACATGGGGAGTGCAGAAGCAGTATAGCATTTCACTAGCTTCAACACATGATGTCCATCAAGACAACTCATCATGACAAGCTAAAAGTGCTGCCTTCATAGTGACTGCCGTTCATTATAAAATATTCATTGATATTGTTAAAAAAAAAAGAAGAAAAAAAAAAAGAGCAGAAACAAGTAATAAAAAAATTCAGTATTATGTAGGGATATTTTGCCAAAAAGTACAGAAACAAAGTAGGGATGAATACACAAAACCATACAAAAACCTACACAAGTAGACAGAGTCAATGTTACAAGGTACACTAAAATTACCCCATCATCTGTTGTTACAAGGTACACTAAAATTACCCCATCATCTGTTGTTACAATGCACACTAAAATGGTGCCATCATCTGCTGTTACAAGGTACACTAAAATTACCCCATCATCTGTTGTTACAAGGTACACTAAAATTACCCCATCATCTATTATTACAAGGTACACTAAATTTACCCCATCATCTGCTGTTACAAGGTACACTAAAATTACCCCATCATCTGTTGTTACAAGGTACACTAAAATTACCCCCATCATCCATTATTACACGGTAAACTAAAATTACCCCATCATCCTTGTTAAGAACTGCACCAAAAATTACTCATTTATTAATACAGGAAAGTCTTAAAATGAACAAAAACCAACTTAATGCAACAGTTAAAATATTTAATTCTTCATATCCATTATTAACAATCAATTTAACAATAATTTGTATAATCTAGACAATACTTTTAAAATTGAAAAATCTTCTTTAGTAGCAATAAGAAGACAACATACATATATATTTTTGGTATTTCAGTTTACAATAAACCAACATGTTGAAGTTTTCATCATAATAAATATCTCAAAAAGTTGTTAAGCCTAATCTATTTTTCAATTCACCACTTCTCATAAGTTATACTGATTTCAGGTAACCCCAATCCTCCATCAGTAATCCTGGACAAAGGTAAATTGAAAGAATAAGACTATGCTTCAAATAGTGGTGAAGTTTATACATATAACAAGTTTCTAAGTTCCTCAAAATTGTTCTTAAAATATTAACAAGAAATCTCTAACTCAACAGCAGCAGAAATAGTAGGAATTTTTAGGAATCATATCCTAAACTTAGTTTGTTTTTTTTTTCTTCTGAAAAATCTACACCATTATGCATTATTTTATAAGGAATCCAGAGGTGTACACCAATATATAATTAGATATCCAAATAAGTTATGACTGTTTTTTTGTCAGTAGAGTTGAGTGTTTTTTACCCTAATTCAGATAACCGTCATGGCATTGTTTTACTATATTACCCATGGAACACTCACCATTTACAAATGTTTGTGAAACCTGTGAGGAAATGCTGAGACAAGAGCTAGAATCTCCAAGTGTTTGTTTTTGATGAGATGGAAATGTGATCAGTTTCAAATCTAATCTCCAAACATAAAGCAGCAAAATGTCCAAGATATTACAAGTGTAGCACTTGTGTATGCAATCATGATGACACATCAGTTTCTCAAAAGGTTAGAAATAAAAAGTTAGAGAATCTTTGGCAGAGGAGAGGCTTTCAAGTGTCCAAAGAGAAGTACATCTGCAGAAACAGTAAACTTGTGTGTATATATCCAACAAATTGCCCTCAACTAGGGATGAGAGTAAAAGAAATAGAACAATTCAAGATCAGGTATGGAATAGAGAATACAAAGCTGCTTTCTGTGTGAAGGGCAAGAATATTACAAAGATAAGAGGAAGGGAAGTAGCATAATAATGGCAAAATAGCATGACCACAATGTGCTGGTTGTCCACTTTGGTAGGGAAAAAACACATCACTATTTGGATCAAATGAATAAAAAGGTGGACCTTTCTTCTTCAGGGGCACTTTTAGTCATGTACCTCACTTTTAGTGATAACTTAAACACGTCCTATGCAGTCATGTACCTCACTTTTAGTGATAACTTAAACACGTCCTACGCAGTCATGTACCTCACTTTTAGTGATAACTGAAACACGTCCTACGCAGTCATGTACCTCACTTTTAGTGATAACTGAAACACGTCCTACGCAGTCATGTACCTCACTTTTAGTGATAACTTAAACACGTCTATGTGATTTAGCTAAAGCATGAAGAAAAACTGGACTAATATCTAAAATACAATGTAAAACAGTCACCCAGCTAAAGATTGAAAAGCATAATATTTACTTCTAAATCTATTCTATCCTCATTTAATTAAACCATATAGAGAAATTAGACAATTACCTAGAATAAAATAGGCATACATGAAAAGCAGTTACCAAGCTAAAGACTGAGAAGCACAATAGCTATGAAATGTAAATAAATACAGATACATTACAAGCAAAGAATACAAATGAAACTGAGTAAATAAATTAAAGCAGAATGACAAAAAAAAAATGCAAAAAAATAATAATTAAAAACACATACATGCGATCTTCCATTATAGTGGAAAAATCAAATGAATAATACTCTTCAGGGTCCACAGTAGATAACAGATGGTATTTGTAGTACTTTTCTTCAGACATATTCTACATGATTTATGATTACACAGAGCAGATCGTAAGAGAAAACACTGTGAGAGCAGCTTCCCTTACATGTAGCTAAATAAGATTAAAGAAAAAAAAACAAGCAAAAAATATTATTACCTACAACTAAATATAACTTGATCTCTACAAATATTTATTACAGAGTATCATAGCAAGTTTCACACACGCACAAAACTAACAAACCAAACAGTTCATGCAAGTACAAAAGAGATTAACACAAACATAAATCACAAGCTGGTCTACCATTCTGTTCTGTTCCATTTATTGTGTTATAAAGTAAACATTCCTGAAAACATTGCAAAAATAAATGACTACAAATATAAACAGAATGTTACTTTTGGAGTTTAGGCTATTTTTACAGTTACTTGTTATGAAAATATTCGATTACCTGATAAATTGTTTATTTGAGGTGCATGTCTTAGTCATTCTACCTAAAAAAATATAAATCCAATACCAGAAAAACATTTAAACTTTATAATGGCTGGAGACGGAGAGGTTTTGTCATCATCAGGTTGTACATTTGCTGTTATATTAAAGTTTTTCTTCATTACCCATTCAAGCCGTCTCCAGCCATTATTAATCTCAAAGTGGGTTCCTCGTCACCGAATTTAAACTTTATATTAAAGTAACACCAAAATAATAAACTCTATTAGCTAACAGAACTTTTCATTAATATATTTGATTAGGTTTTTAAGACTTAAAATGTCCTAGTGTTTGCTTCTGTTGGCGTAAATAAACTTTTAATAATACATAATCAGTCTTTTTTTTTTCCTATTAATTACTACTATTTACTACAAGTTATACAACCTACAGTATCTTACGTAAGCCTAACATAGTTACACGTCACTAGCAGTAGTGCTAGTAGAATCAGCCTTTGCCTTACAACTTTTCAAGGCAAGCTCAACAGCTCTACACAGCACTCCAATGTATCTTAGACCGAAATTTACTTCTTAAGACTAGAAAAATGTTATAACATATTATCTTAGTCTTACAATTTATCTTCTTCAAGTTGACAATCATCATCATCATATTCGAGCATCATTTTACGGCACTAGCTCAGTTCAAGTTTTTTATCCTCTTAGGGTTAGATTGATGTTATCACTATTACTGAGTGTTAGTATTATCGATAACTAGAATTTAATTTACTTTTATAATTGTCAGTAACATTTGATTTTTGCAGAAGTGTTTCACTCTTTCCCCGTTTCCAGAAAAACAAATTGAAAGTACTCAAAATTTAAGTAAGATTATACCTTTGAATGAAAATATTTAATTTCAAGAAATATAATTAAATGTTGAAATATTAATCTATTCCTTTAAATAACCATGAAAGACTAATAATAAGATATTATTTTGTACGGTGTATTTGTATATTTTAGCACAAAGCTACACAGTAGATTATATGCGTTTACTCCGCCACGGGAAATCGAACCCCCCGATTTTAGTATTGTAGGACCATAAGTTTACCGCTGACATACTGAGGTACTGTACACTGTGAAAAATATAATTGGAATAAAAATTTGAAGTATATCCTGTTATTGTACTGTGTTCTATCGTTGGTCAGATTATTCTGTATTATAACATAACATAATGTTTAGGGTCAACGTGGGACCTATTGGTCCATCTCGGCTGTTCTGTCATCTAAACTAAAATAATTAAAATAGAAACTTAAAAATCTTAAAGCCAGCCCTTATCATCCATATACTTATCAAGCTTTTTCTTAAACTCACTTAAAATTACTACCTCTACAACATCCGAAGGTAACCCATTCCAAAGGCCAATCATCCTGTTAGAAAAATGAAACTGTCTTAGCTGAAGATGACTCCTACCTTGCCAAGATTTATATTTGTGTCCCCTAGTCCTACTATTCTCACTTTTGAATATGAAAAAAAAGATTCTGCATGAACACTATTAATTCCCTTCACAATATCAAACACCTCAATCAGATCCCCTTTAACTCTTCTTTTTTCAAGAGAATACAACATTAAGAGATTTCAGCCTCTCCTCGTATGACAAACCCTCCATCCCAGGCACCATTCTAGTAACCCTTCTTTAAACCATTTTCAACAATTCAATGTATTTCCTAAGGTAAGGAGCCCAAGACTGAACACAATATTCCAAAAGTGGCCTAACCAGTGACCTGTACAATGAAAGTATAACATCTTTAGACTTGTATTCAATACTTCTGTAGATACAATCTAAAATCCTATTTGCCCTACCACTAGCAACAGACACTGTTTGGATGGCTTTAGAGACTATTACACAAAGATCCCTTTCCTTCATTACACTATTAAGGTTATTCCCATTCAAATTATACTTATAATTCAAATTATGAAAACCCACTTGCATTTATTATAATTAAAAGCCATATGCCATTTGTTTGCCCAACTCACTAAATGATCGAAATCCTTTTGTAAATCAGCAGCATCCTCTTCACATCTCGCAACATCTAAGACCTTAATATCATCTGCAAATTTAAGTAATTTATTGACTACTCCTTTATCTATGTCAATGATGTAAATCAAAAAGAGCAAAAGTCCAAAGACTGAGCCCTGAGGTACCCCACTTGTGGCATTAATTCAGTTTGATTGAACTCCATTTGTAACAACCCTCTGCTTTCTTCCATCCAGCCACTCTTCCATCCAACTTGCTAACTTATCCCCACACCTATAGAGATCATTCTTTTACAAGCCTTTTATGTGGCACCTTGTCAAATGGTTTCTGAAAATCCAGATATACTAAATCTACATCCCTACCCCCATCTACATAAGCAGTAACTTTTCAAAGAATGTCAAAAGGTATGTAAGGCTGTGGTAAGTTTAAGGGCTTGCAATGATCAAAGCTGGGGTTCGATTCCCAATGGTGTACACAGCAGATAGCCCAATGTGTCTTTGCTCTAAAAGAAATAAACTTCTGGAATATATGGTAAAAAATAATGCCAAATCCAGTCGATGTATCGATATCGTTTGATACAGTACAGGTTAAGTTCAGTTGTAGACAAACTTTACAAATAACATCTTAAACTTATTTATAAAGTTACTTGTAGAATTTTCTCACTAATTGATCAAAACCAAACACTATGAATAACTCACAAACTAACTGAATCACATACGTACTGTATCTCTTACTGTTTAACTCCATCCATTCACTAAGACTTTTGGGTGGATTTCTTTTCCGAGGGTTTTGGTATGGAGATGACATGGCCTTTTGTTCCTTATCTTCACTTGCTATACTATCAATGGGGGAGTTCTCCTTAGATAGGTGATTGAATGAATCAGTTGGTGATTTTATCCTTGGTGATTCTCTCGAAGTTGTCTCAAAAGAAACCCTGGGCTATTCAGCAAGTTGATTTTCTGCTGATAAATTCATATCTGAAGTTATCCAGCTCATTGTTCTCTCACTAACGTTCTTCCAAAGATGGTCTTAATGGATGACCTTTAGCTTGTACTGCCTGTCCTTCTGGTTATTGTAAATCACATCATTGTTTCTTTCAGTAAAATGTATGGAACTTCCCAACACCTGCTAACTTTAGAGTTCGATCTTCTTCTCTTATAGAATTACGAGTTATTAACATTAACACCATAATGACTTTTCATTTTTTCGATAGCTGATTTAAGTATTCCCTGGGTAAATTTATGCATGATACCTATGTTGTTCCTTGAGTAATCCGTGTAAGACTTCACTGAATGGCTATCCTTAAGATGTGAGTACATACAGTCCAACGACACTTTAAGTACTTTCCAAAAAATTATTAATCATGGTGTGTTGCACCTAGCTTCGTGTACTACTCTCTTATAACTCATAAGCAACAGTAGAAAATTATGTCTCAACGTTTTCTGATGTTCGTTCACATAAATGACTAATTGATTGAAAATAACACGTTGTGTCTCTCTTCAAAGCCGTCAGAAGATGGATGAAGGGCTG
This sequence comes from Limulus polyphemus, assembly GCF_000517525.1. Taxonomy (NCBI): domain Eukaryota; kingdom Metazoa; phylum Arthropoda; class Merostomata; order Xiphosura; family Limulidae; genus Limulus; species Limulus polyphemus. The sequence goes on along the minus strand of NW_013668630.1, from coordinate 92,334 downwards.
TTTTCCTATAATTTTTATTCCAATAATCTGACACATTTCCGCAACAAAACAGCAAAAGTGATTAACAGTTCTGTCTCTGATCAGAGTGAAGTTCTATAGACAACCTTAATCTTGAAATGAACGCATTGATATGTTTCTGCTTCCTGATTAAAAATGGTACATGCTTTTTGGCCATTTGATGAAATAGTCTATTACAACTGTGATGTACTCATTCCCTCTGTTATTTTGTGGCAGAGAACCAAGCACGTCGACAGCAACTCTCTCAAGCGGTACTCAAACACGTACAGTACTGGTGCAGCTGCCTATACTGTTTCTTTTTTGGGACTTTTTCAATCACAGCATAATTCACATGATTTATACCAGTTCTCTACAACTATCCACGACTCAACCCAATAGAAACATTCCCTTAGTCTTTCCAGCGTATTTTTAGCATCTAAGTGCCCAGCTGTTGTAATGTTGTAGAGATTATTGTTTAAGACTCATAACGTAAATAAATTAATATGTAGAATTATAAACGGACTTTTCTCCAAGTTAAAATATGAAAAGAAATATGCATTTCTTCCTTACATACCAGGCCTTAGAGAAAACTTCGTAGGATAATGAATAAACTTAACACCACCGTAGTTTTCTTAAGTCCTCCTACACTACGCAACAGTCGTATAACTAGTCCTTTCAGTTCTTCTAGACTATTGTCAGGAGGAGCTGATGTTTCAATACTATTTGATCGGACGAACCAATATCTTCGAGATGGTGCCTTTAGCTGTTTATCTGTGACTTTGATGGATACAAGTTTCATTGCTAACTGGGGAGCTTCCTTTAAAGAGGTACACCTACTTTGCTTTACGCCAGTTCTCATATCCTTGTCTGCTATGGTTTTTATGAATTTGTCATGTGCTAATGAATCCATCATTTTACATGGAACACCTGTGTAGGATACCTGGGCAAGATGTAATTTCAAACAAAGAACCAAACATCAATAAACGCAAAACAAAGGAAGCCATTGTCATTGGGTAAAATAATTGTACTTTAAAACAACACCAAGAGTACCAAAATACCTTTATTAAGTTGTTAAGCAATCTCTGGTCAAGTAACCTCTTTATTCCCTACTGTATATATACATATGTTACGACAGCGGAAGTCGCGTGACGCTGGGAACATGGGTGCTGGAGTTTCTAGAATTATCGGGGAACCCCGCGAATCTCCGAGTGTTTGCTAGACGCCCTCTTTTTACTATATAAGCCTGACAAAGAAAGCCAGCGAT
>NW_013668630.1:85918-90122 GCF_000517525.1 Limulus polyphemus | reverse complement strand
AACAGTAGGCACCGTAAGTAAAGTGTGTGAATCACTGTGATTTATAGTGCGTGTTATAAAAGTTGTTAAGTGTATTACAAAGTTCAATCGAGAAAGAATAAACTAGTTTTAATCAAGAAGGGACTTGTATTGCAGAAGTTTCTTGGAAAGAATTTTTAACCGGAAATTATCAAACAAGCAGATATGTAACACATATATATATTCATGTGTCTATGTAAATTTCTTGTATTTGATTATGACAAAATCTTGTCGAAACATTGTACATTTGCTACCTGTAATCAAGTTTCTTTCATTACCATTTCAAGCCATCTTCAGACTCCCATTTTTTAAAAGTGGGTTCCTCGTCATCAGATACGATTTTAGAATACTGTTACATCTCCGTTCGTTAGTTAATTTTCCGTAAATTCGTTCCGACGAAACTTTAGCTACACAAGTCCTTTCTTAAATAAAACTGGTTTATTCTTTCTGAATATAATTTTGCGATACACTTAATTTCAACAATCGCGCTATAACAAACGCTTTAATTCAAACGAACGTCTCACGTGCTCAACAGTATTCTCTCTGACTGCAGTTCAATTACTCATTATCTCCCCGTCGCTTCGTGGCCGGTCTTATATATACCAGACTACTCCCAATCTAGTAATCTCCCGACTATTCACGAAGGAACAGGATATTTCTAGAAAGACGTGACGTGATACTAGTCACGTGACCTCGCTGACGCAACACTGCCCCCTCCTTAGTATTGTTCGTCCCGAACAATAGCCACTTACAATAAACCAATAACAATTAACAATAACTTAATTAAATGTACAGAATTACAAACACAAAATTACAATTCAACAAAGTCTCTTAATTTTACGGGACGTATTTTCTTCCGTACTGGTCTCCGTCTCGTTGGCTTCTGCTTCACGTGGGGTTCATCTGCTTCATCAGGAAATATTCTATTGTCGGTAACAGTCACATCAGTGGTAGTAACTTCATCAAGAGCTTCACCGTTTCCCTTCTCAAACTGAGTAGAGTTTTTAATCTTAATATTTCTTCAAGTATATATATATATGTATATACCCAAGTAGTGTCAGTTTAACTAATGTATGATTCAACTGTCCCTACAAAATAATTAGCTTACATTTTTTGGTTTTGTTATTTATTCTTTTTAAAGGATACAGTATAATGTAAAGATATCTCAGTGAAACGCTGTGTGATCTACTGTATATACTATATGGTGAGCTATTATATAATTATTAGCGGAAGTAACATTCCTCTTCGTAAACTGTTTAATGTCTTGCAATTATTTTTACGAAATGCAGTGTATACTGAATACAATTATAGGAAATGAAAAAAAGAAATTATTGCATTATTATAATAAAACATTACGTTAAGAGAGAAAAAAAAACAACAACAACAACACACAACCAGAAATAATCTCAAATAAATTCCTTTGAGTATTTGAATTCGTGATTATTTTTGGGAACACTAGAGGACACTTTGTAATTACTGCGTGATAGCCTAGTGTAACTGGCGATTACTTGTTTTTAAGATTAAAATCAACTATTAGTATTAAAGGGTAATATTAGTTTGAGACTTTTAAGATAAAATGGGAATCCTTGATAAAATAAGCGAGATTGAAAAAGAAATAACACGTACCCAAAAGAATAAAGGTATGTCGAATGTAAAATGAAAAGGACATTTTGTTAAACTTAATTATGTTGGTATACTATACGTTTCAAGATGCTAATAGTAATACTAATTAATACTCACTGCTAATAGCACTACTAATTTTATTACTAGTACTACTACTACTACTAATTAATAGTTATATTTGAAAGTATTATTAGACTAGTAGTAATACTACTATTAAAAGTATTATTACTAATATTAACAGTAGTTGTAGTTCTAAAATATGCTGAGCCTAGGTTTATGTGTAATTTTTCCCAATCGCACTGCAAACCTAATAAACCTGATGATGACAAAACCTTGTCGAAACGTTGTACATTTGCTGTTGTGTTAAACTTATATTAAAGTTTTTCTTCATTACCCATTCAAGCCGTCTCCAACCATTACCAATAAACCAGTTGAGAATCAGAGAGAATTTACTGTTTGAAGGTTTCGAATAATTTTGTATGACTGTTCGATACTAAAAATATGTCATCTCTGCATAATGAATTAAAAATACAGTTATATTTTACTTACATCTTACATAGAGCCCATTAACATCACAGGTCAATTCTGTGAAATGCTGATGGGTTACACCATTACAACTTTCACTGTTAGTGTTACAGAACAGGTAGGACCCATATTTCAACTGGTGTAGGATCAACCTGTTATTCAGAATTAATGTGACCAGATGTCTCAATTTCAGTGGGACAGTCACGTTTTTGAGCTGCTTGTCCCACTGTCTTCCAGAAGCTTTAGGGGATGTGAAAATGTCCTGCATTATACAAATTAATACCGGTAAGCTCTATCGTACTATGACTGCACATAAGATTTGTTCTGTCCTCATATAATATCCTTTATCTTCATGTATTAATATTCAAATTGAGTTAGGTGTCCTGCTTTGGACTCCAGAAATTCTGGTCACTTTATGCAGAATACACCCATATTTTAACTTGTTATGAAGAATTGACCTTTTAAGCTTAATCAGTTCATTATGCAGAATAAACATCTTTTACTATCAACCAGTTATGCAAAATTTGAAAGAATTAAGTAAATGTTGATATATGAAAATTGTGTGAAGTAGGACAACTCAGTTTGGGGTTATGAGTGCACATGCTCTGCAATATATGGTTGCAACTTCTACTGTTCTAGCAAGTCTTACTTTGGATAAACTAGCACCCATGTACTTCTGTCAAAGTTTAAGTATTGTTATATTTTAACAGATCAACTGACTTTCAAATTCACTTAATGATTTACATAAATTCTCATATCACATTCACTCTTATCATTCATTTAAATGCATGTTTTAGTTCTGAGAACATGTTTGAAAAAATGTTTTTTACTTTTTTCATAACATTTAGTGTTTTATAACACTTTTGAATTAACATTGTGAAAGATCAGGTAGATCAACACTGTTATTTTATGACTGTTGTTAATAAATCTTGAATATACATAGAAATGTGGGAAGTTGATCTATTAGTGGCAAATCCTGTGCCTGAGGATTGCTAGGCCTATTGTCACATTATTATTGTCACGTGTGAATAGCAGTTCTTGAGCAAGAAAAGAAATGTGTTGCTGTTTTGTAAGTGATTAATATGAGCAACAACTATTTATTATTAACCATTGAAATAGCATGACTTTGAAAACAGTGCATGAGATGTTTTATTTTCCTTGAAATAATACAAGCTATTTGTGGCTAATACGGATGGTAAGATTGTCACAGTGTGAATAAAACCTTAAAATTTTGGAGGATTCTTCAATAAAATTATATTTTTGTTCTAACAGCAACTGAGTACCATCTGGGTGTTCTGAAAGCTAAACTAGCAAAATATCGTGCTCAGTTGATTGAACCTTCGGGAAAGAAAGAAAAGGTGAGGTTATATTTATATGGTCAGTAGTTTAACATTGGTAGTACTAATACTGATTTAATACTATTAAAATCATATGCTTTATTATCACAATAAATATATTCTGATTCCAATTCATTTAGAATAATTGTTCTTATTTTAAGCTGGATTTTCTCAATGTTTTGAACTTGTTTGGTGAAATTTTGTGGACATCTTCAGTCATTTTTCTTTGTGTTGGGATGATGTTTGTGCTGAGCTTTTCTTCAAGCTCCTAGTTGTGAATCAGTACTAGTTGGTAACCCACAATCATCATAGACTACATAGAGAGTTCTAACTATGTCCTTCTTCAGTCCTGTAGTTGTGAATCAGTACTATAGGGATAATCCATGATCAACATAGACTACGTAGAGAGCTCTGACTAAGTCCATCGTCTGGTCTGTAGTTGTGAATCAATACTAGGGTGTAATCCAAGATCAACATAGACTACATAGAGAGCTCTGACTAAGTCCTTCTTCAGGCCTGCAGTTATGAATCAGTACTAGGGGATAATCCATGATCAACATGGAGAGCTCTGACTAAGTCCCTCATCAGGCCTGTAGTTGTGAATCAATACTAGGGGACAATCCATGATCAACATAGACTACATAGAGAGCTCTGACTAAGTCCTTCATCAGGTCTGTAGTTGTGAATCAATACTAGAGGAT
>NW_013668630.1:77930-84972 GCF_000517525.1 Limulus polyphemus | reverse complement strand
TCAGTACTAGGGGATAATCCATGATCAACATAGACTACATAGAGAGCTCTGACTAAGTCCTTCATCAGGTCTGTAGTTGTGAATCAGTACTAGGGGATAATCCATGATCAACATAGACTACATAGAGAGCTCTGACTAAGTCCTTCTTCAGGCCTGTAGTTGTGAATCAATACTAGAGGATAATCCATGATCAACATAGACTACATAGAGAGCTCTGACTAAGTCCTTCATCAGGTCTGTAGTTATGAATCAATACTAGGGCATAATCCATGATCGATATAGACTACATGGAGAGTTCTAACTATGTCCTTCTTCAGGTCTGTAGTTGTGAATCAGTACTAGGGGATAATTTACAATCAACATAAGCTGTGGAGAGAGCCTTGACTGTGTTAAAAATTCATATCATCCACAGTTAACAAAAAACACCACTTAACATCTTGAGGCCTATTCACACTGTCAATTTGATTTATGTTTGTGTTACTTAATATTAAAAAAACAACAAGTTTGTTTGTTATTGTATCTTTAATGTTAATGACAATGATAAGAAATGGCTTAATTTGCTTTAGTTAGAAATGTATTCCAGATGTGTGTATGTACACACCAATCTTATCAATTCTGTGATTGTTGACAGTTTATGAACCAGAAGTATGCTGTATGTAGAAGAAATCAAAATCTGTTTGTGTGTTTCATTTAGGGGGAAGGTTTTGATGTTATGAAATCAGGTGATGCTCGGGTGGCACTTATTGGGTTTCCATCTGTTGGGAAGGTAAGAAAACTGTTATGTTTAAATAAATAATTAGTGTGAAAATAGTTGTTGTTGCATTTATGAAGGGAAAACTAAACTTGCAATGTAGTTAATTTGGTCTTTGAAATGATATTATAGTGACAGTTTGGGAATAATTTAAATAGATGATTTTTTGGTTGAAATTATTTTTTAGCACATAATATTTATTTTAAAAGTTAGCACTACTTATAAAGTGTGTATTAGTCTTGTTGCACTACTCATAATTAATATGTTAGTCTTGTTACCTTACTTGTAAATCATATGTTAGTCATGTTGTATTTTTGTAATTTGTATGTTGGCCATGTTGCATCACTTATAATTTGTTTGTTAGTCATGTTGCATTACTTAAGTTGTATGTTAGTGATGTTTGTAAAGATATTTTAATTGAATGTGTGAAACATCTGTTAGCATGTATTCTTCTCTCTCTATAGTCTACTCTACTGAACACACTAACAGACACCCACAGTGAGTCAGCATCATATGAATTTACAACACTGACCTGTATTCCTGGAGTTATTCAGGTTAGTAACATGAATAAAGATGTGAACAAATCAGTTTCTAGAACTTTGCTACTTAGTTATTAACACCTTTAAGAAATGTGTAAAGTCTGTTATATGTTTTAGATATGTAGAAATCTTATTAGATGTAAAGTTACCACAGAGAAGCTGTGATACAGAAAACTCTGGTTGGGCATGAAGTCTGCAACAGAGAAGACATGTTTTCTTTTATGTATTAAGCTTTGATTAGTTCTGAAGTTATTACAGAAAAGCCATGTTTTTTTTCTATATGCCTAAAACATGGCTTTTCTGTAATAACTTCAGAACTAATCAAAGCTTAATACATAAAAGCTGAAATTGAATCTGAAGTCTGTCACAGAGAAGCCATGTTTTAGATATGTATAAAACTCTGATTAGTTCTGAAGTTACTTTAGAAAAGCTGTATTTTAGACATATAGAAAACTCTGATTAAGTGTGAAGTCTGTCACCTGCAGTCACTGTTACTTGGAGGTCTTTTCTGTGGATGCCTCTCATACACTCTTCCACTGCACTTATGTCTTCCTCTACCTGACCAGTCTTTATTTCCTAAAACTTCTGCTGCTTGGGAAGGAAATGGTACTTTCTCTCCTATCTCCCTTCCTTCTGTCTCTCACCTCTATGATCATTCAGATCCGGATCAGTTCCTGTGTCCTGTTCCGGCAGTTCAGTTTACTTTTCATGGATTTCTCCCTTTTGGGGTCTATGCCATCATCTGTTCTTACCCTGGGATCCTTTTTTTTTCCTGTGACCTCTCTCCTTCTACCCTTACTGGATGGGTCCTTCAACTCCTCTGGTAAGTATATTCTTCCCTGGATATGGATGCTCCCAGGCTATTTCACATCAGATTTGTCACCTTTCTTACTCTCTCATTTCCCACCTTCTCTGGCCCTTAGATGAGATTCTCCAGGCAGGCATGTGGACAACTTTCCACATGTTTGTTACTCATTATCTTCATCAACTGACTGTTTCATATCCTGCAGGATTTCAGCTTCACCCAGTTGCCATTCTTCAATCTATTTTTTTCTTCCCCTCCCTTCTGTAAAACAGGATTCTGCCAGTTGGCTGGTGTTGCCTCTCAAGGTGTGCTTATTTCCCAAAATCTGCATTTCATCAGGATGACTGAAAGTATTCAGCTTATGTGCTCTGGCTCTACCAGTTCCCACTACAAGATGGGGTGTTCCATAAGAAGACCACAAGAGATATCTTCATGGTGTACAAATTTACTCAGACCATACCAATTCTATGGACTATCATGGAAAAAGTCACCACCATGGAAGTAACTGCCCACTCCTTTGGCTCACACTTGCTAGCTTTTAAAAATAGGGTTTCATGGTTGCTTATTACACTTTCTCCAGTAAAAGATGTTTCTGGCTGGTGGTGTGATGGGAACCGAGGCACTTTTCTGGGTCTCCCAACAAAATCACCCCCCCTCTTCAAAGGAAGCATGGGAGATCCTTGCTACCTACTTGTTCCTAGCCACTGGGGTGGTGGACAATGAAGAATCCTCACTGGTTATATTTAGCAAAATAAGGTGAGAAGTAGGGTGGTGGTGACACTGTCAGTGTAAAATTGGTCACCCCTCACACAGCTAATTTGCCTTCCTCCTGCATCCAAAGTCTGTTCAGTAGTACACACCATATGGTCTGATCGTGCTCTAACCACACTACACCTCTTAGCTCACTGACCGTTTATGTGCAGGTGTTCAGTTGGTCTTGATCATATTCCACCCATTTCAGTGACACTTAGGCTATTTCTCCTTTCCCCCTGTTCATCTTGTGTGAAGAGTATACCTTGGTCAAGTTGAGATGTGGTCTCCCACAGGTGTCCTTTCCCCCGTTCATCTTGTGTGAAGAGTATACCTTGGTCAAGTTGAGATGTGGTCTCCCACAGGTGTCCTTTCCCTCCTTTTCATCTTGTGTGAAGAGTATACCTTGGTCAAGTTGAGATGTGGTCTCCCACACGTGTCCTTCCCCCCCCCTTTCATCTTGTGTGAAGAGTATACCTTGGTCAAGTTGAGATGTGGTCTCCCACAGGTGTGTCACTGTGGTGCTCTTGCCATCAGATGTCACACTTCATGGAATTTCTCACCAGGCACTTTCTGAAGGGAGCTCATATAAGTTTAACCTTTGCACTGACCCTTCCACCACTTTAAAATGGGATTCTAACATTTCTGTGTTAAGAGGTGAGTTATTGTCTCGGAGGTTAACATTTTCCTAATCTGAAAATGTATTTCCAATAGATACTCACTTCTTCACACATTCCCACCTATCCCCCCCCCTTTCTGGTGCACCTTTTTTTTTCTTGCCTTGTTCAATGCATGATCACACAGAAGCCTTGTTTTAGATATTTCGATAGCTCTGATTGAATGTAAAGTGTACCACACAAAATCCATATTTACAAAGAGAAGTAAGAATGTGAGATAAATGAAGGTCACCTGCCCCTTAGAAAGCACAATATACATGTCCAACAGAAGTTTAAACAGAATTAAAGAAAAGTGCACCATCAGGTAAACCATTTCAAAATATTTTATCGTTCATTGAAGATCTGCACCAAATATCAAACAAGACTTCTAAAGATTCCATAATTTAAACATTCCTATTTCATTTCTAGTTTACCTCAAATGGGCATAAAAGCTTAATAATTTAATATATATGAAATTTTATAAAATATTCTAGTAGTGTCTAAAGGTTAAATCAGTGTTTTTGTCAGTATGATTTTACATTAGCAAACATAAGCATAGGTCAATCAACTATTTGTAGTAAAATTAACCATACTTAGGATTTCATTAGTTTTGGTTTTCATTTGTTGCCATTGAAATTATATTCTAGCTAAAGTGAGTTGCTAGTTATTTTTTCTGTTTAGCATCATTAGAAGTACCGTTTTCTAGTATTTTGAAGTATCTGTAGAACTGCAGTATTTTTGTGTTTGAAATGTCCAAACTCTTGTTTTACCTAAACAACTGGAAAGTCAGATGTAACTTAATAACAACATGTGCTCTCTAGACTTACAACATCATTAATATTTTTCTCAGTTTTGTTTTCTTCAATTCCATTGGCAGTACACCAGTTACAGTTTTCTACTAGAACAAGGGATTGTGTAATCCATTAAAATCGTGTACTTGTTACATTTTTAAAATACTGTGATGATTGGGTTCTGTATTCTCCATAAAATTTCTTTTTTTGGTGCATGATCCTAAAATGAATGATTGATTAACTTCTGCACTGCTGCACATTTCTGTAGATTTGATGTTTTTTTTTTCCTGTTCAACACAGTATGAAGGTGCCAACATACAACTGCTAGATTTACCTGGAATCATAGAAGGTGCTTCTCAAGGTAAGTCATTCACAAAGATAGAGTTTTAGATGTGATTAGTTGTTCTTATATATATTATATTCTGTTAATGAAGAATATAATTGTTGTATATTGTAGCCTGTTTACAGCTTTACTGATTGTTTAGTTTGAGTGGGACCAGTGTAAGATGTTTAAAGCTTTACTGATTGTTTAGTTTGAGTGAGACCAGTGTAAGATGTTTACAGCTTTACTGATTGTTTAGTTTGAGTGGGACCAGTGTAAGATGTTTACATCTTTACTGATTGTTTAGTTTGAGTGAGACCAGCGTAAGATGTTTACAGCATCACTGTTTAATTAGTTTGAGTGGGACCAGTGTAACATGTTTACAGCTTTACTGTTTAATTAGTTTGAGTGGGAACAGTATGATGTTTACAGCTTTACTGTTTAATTAGTTTGAGTGGGAACAGTATGATGTTTACAGCTTTACTGTTTAATTAGTTTGAATGGGAGCAGTCTAAGATATTTACAGCTTTACTGTTTAATTAGTTTGAGTGGGAACAGTCTAATATGTTTACAGCTTTACTGTTTAATTAGTTTGAATGGGAACAGTCTAATATGTTTACAGCTTTACTGTTTAATTAGTTTGAGTGGGAACAGTCTATGATGTTTACATTTTTACTGTTTAATTAGTTTGAGTGGGAACAGTATGATGTTTACAGCTTTACTGTTTAATTAGTTTGAGTGGGACCAGTGTAAGATGTTTAAAGCTTTACTGATTGTTTAGTTTGAGTGAGACCAGTGTAAGATGTTTACAGCTTTACTGATTGTTTAGTTTGAGTGGGACCAATGTAAGATGTTTAAAGCTTTACTGATTGTTTAGTTTGAGTGGGACCAGCGTAAGATGTTTACAGCATCACTGTTTAATTAGTTTGAGTGGGACCAGTCTAAGATGTTTACAGATTTAATTGTCGTTAAGAAAACTTTGTGATAGGTAATTATAAAGTGGTATACGTTGCATGTGAACTTGTAGTTTGTAAAATAAATAGAGGAACACTGGTTAGATGTTACAAGTGTAAGTGAACAGCTTGAGTTTATGTAGTTAGTTTATCAGAACTTTAAGTAAACAACTTCAATCTTAAGTATTAATACTTGATATTTAAACACTTTTTGTATAGGAAAGGGTCGAGGACGTCAAGTAATTGCAGTAGCACGCACGGCTGATTTGGTGCTAATGATGTTGGATGCTACCAAAGGTGAAATCCAAAGGTTGGATTCATGTTTTTTTTATATTCTTACTAAAGATTGTTATGATATAACATATTACAAAGAAATAAAATAGATAAAGTAAAATGTTAACCTATGTGTTACTAAATACTCACTGAAGTTACTTAATAAAATAAATAAATTCAAATGTTAACCTATGTGTTACTAAATAGTCACTAAAGTTACTTAATAAGATAAAGAAAGTAAAATGCTAACCTATGTGTTACTAAATACTTACTGAAGTTACTTAATAAAATAAAGTAAAATGTTAACCTATGTGTTACTAAATACTCACTAAAGTTACTTAATAAAATAAAGTGTTAACCTATGTGTTACTAAATACTCACTGAAGTTACCTAATAAAATAAAGTAAAATGTTAACCTATGTGTTGCTAAATACTCACTAAAGTTACTTAAAGTGAGTATTTAGTAACACATAGGTTAACATTTTACTTTATTTTAAAAGTTACCTAATAAAATAAATAAATTCAAATGTTAACCTATGTGTTACTAAATACTCACTAAAGTTACTTAATAAAATAAATAAAGTAAAATGTTAACCTATGTGTTACTAAATACTTACTGAAGTTACTTAATAAAATAAAGTAAAATGCTAACCTATGTGTTACTAAATACTTACTGAAGTTACCTGATAAAATAAACAAAGTCTTAAGCCTATTCTGTTATGTATTTTGTTAGATAATAGCAACTTTTGTGTTTCCAATACATAAAGTCCTCAACCTGTTCTTGTATGTATTTTGTTACATAATATCTACTCGTATGTTTCCATTTCATAAAGTATTCAGCCTGTTCTGGTATGTATTTCGTTCAATAATATTAACTTGTATGTTTCCATTTCATAAAGTACTCAGCCTGTTATGGTATGGATTTTGTTCGATAATATCAACTTGTATGTTTCCATTTCATAAAGTACTCAGCCTGTTATAGTATGGATTTTGTTAGATAATATCAACTTGTATGTTTCCATTTCATAGAGTACTCAGCCTGTTATAGTATGGATTTTGTTCGATAATATCAACTTGTATGTTTCCATTTCATAAAGTACTCAGCCTGTTATGGTATGGACTTTATTAGATAATATCAACTTGTATGTTTCCAGATATGTATATAAAGATCTCAGCTTGTTGTGGTATTGGTTTTGTAACAC
>NW_013668630.1:75278-77077 GCF_000517525.1 Limulus polyphemus | reverse complement strand
ATACTGTACTCATGTATGACAAACCACAACAAGAAAGGATACTGTACTCATGTAGGACAAACCACAATAAGAAAGGATACTGTACTCATGTATGACAAACCACAACAAGAAAGGATACTGTACTCATGTATGACAAACCACAATAAGAAAGGATACTGTACTCATGTATGACAAACCACAATAAAAAAGGATACTGTACTCATGTATGACAAACCAGAATAAGAAAGGATACTGTACTCATGTAGGACAAACCACAAGAGAGGATACTGTACTCATGTTGACAAACCACAAGAGAGGATACTGTACTCATGTAGGACTGTATGCTGGCTGTAAGGTTTATTAAAGTGTATTTAATTCTTCTATTATTATTATTATTACATATGTTGGGCAAAGCATAGTCTAGTTGTTAGTATGCCTGACCTTTGAATCCTGTTAGCCATGGGTGCACCATAAGAGTGATGGTCAAAACCCTTTATTCTGTGAGACAAGGATAGCCCAGTAGTTAGTAGTGGGTACCATTGACTAACTGCCTTCTCTCCAGTTTATAAATTTAAAAATGGCTCCTGTATTGCACTGACCAAACAGTCTTAAAAAAATGAATGTGAAGATTTAGTAGAGTTATTGAAATCTGGATATTTGTTTGTCTTGAATAGGTTTTTGTTACACACCTCTAAATTGATTTTTGAAAAAAATGTTTCATAAAGAGACTCTGTTTGATATAGTTTAACCTTTTTTTCAGGAAACTGCTTGAGAAAGAGTTGGAGACTGTAGGAATTAGGCTTAACAAATGTAAGCCTAATATCTATTTTAAGGTTAGTGTTATCATTTATGGGAATAATCCAGACCTTTCAGTGATCAATATTTCATTGTTTCTGTCTTTAAAGACTGAATTTCATTGCTATATTAAACCATATAATGTTCAGGGTTTTGCTATTAGTTATTAAGGTAGAGTATTATTTGAGGTTTTTAATTCCTCACAGTGATTTGAAAGTTAAAGTTAGTAAACATTTCCATATGAATTTTAAATAATTTATATGTAAAATGTATCCAATTTTCTGTATATAGGAGAAAAAAGCAGGTGGCATTGCTTTTAACTCAACATGTCTTCTAACCAAATGTGATGAAAAACTTGTTCAAATGATCCTACATGAATACAGTATCCTTTCTTATTGTGGTTTGTCCTACATGAGTACAGTATCCTTTCTTATTCTGGTTTGTCATACATGAGTACAGTATCATTTCTTGTTGTGGTTTAAACATGAACAAAGAATCTTGATGTAGTGTTCAAAATGTAAAACAGGCTACAGTAAGATATAACTACCCATGGTGCTTCTTTACAGCCAGCATACATTGCTTTTCATTTTGTACAGTACAGCAAGATTCTGTGTTTATGTTTATGTTTGCTACAGTAAGATATAACTACCCATGGTGCTTCTTTACAGCCAGCATACACTGTTTTACATTTTGAACACTACATCAAGATTCTTTGTTTATGTTTGCTACAGTAAGATATAACTACCCATGGTGCTTCTTTACAGCCAGCATACATTGCTTTTCATTTTGTACAGTACAGCAAGATTCTGTGTTTATGTTTATGTTTGCTACAGTAAGATATAACTACCCATGGTGCTTCTTTACAGCCAGCATACATTGCTTTTCATTTTGTACAGTACAGCAAGATTCTGTGTTTATGTTTATGTTTGCTACAGTAAGATATAACTACCCATGGTGCTTCTTTACAGCCAGCATACACTGTTTTACATTTTGTACAGTACAGCAAGATTCTGTGTTTATGTTTA
>NW_013668630.1:71155-74677 GCF_000517525.1 Limulus polyphemus | reverse complement strand
AGTACAGTATCCTCTCTTGTTGTGGTTTATCCTACATGAGTACAGTATCCTCTCTTGTTGTGGTTTATCCTACATGAGTACAGTATCCTCTCTTCTTGTGGTTTATCCTACATGAGTACAGTATCCTCTTGTTGTAGTTTGTTCTACATGAGTAAAGTATCCTCTCGTGTTGTGGTTTGTCCTACCTGAGTACAGTGTCATTTCTTGTTGTAGTTTGTCCTACCTCAGTACAGTTTTCTTTTTTTGTTGTAGTTTGTTCTACATGAGTAAAGTATCCTCTCGTGTTGTGGTTTATCCTACATGAGTACAGTATCCTCTCATGTTGTGGTTTATCCTACCTGAGTACAGTATCCTCTCTTCTTGTGGTTTGTCCTACATGAGTAAAGTATCCTCTCGTGTTGTGGTTTGTCCTACCTGAGTACAGTATCCTTTCTTGTTGTAGTTTGTCCTACCTCAGTACAGTATCCTTTTTTTTTCTGATTTGTCCTACATGAGTACAGTATTCTCTCTTGGTGTGGTTTATTTTACGTGACTAGAATATCCTTTCTTATTGTGGTTTGCCCTAGATGAGTACAGTATCTTTTGTTTTTAAGCTTCACACCTAATCGCTTTCTTGACACATTGCAGTTAAGAAAAAATGAGCATATAAAGTAAATGTAATAAAACATTATTAGGATGATTTGTGGGAAGTTTCATTGACATATGACTTGCATAAAAAAGTTGAAAGTTATATTTAGATTTATTCTTAAGTAATACTGTAATGTTTTATATTCAGGTGTAATTTTAAGTAATATTGTAATGTTTTATATCCAGGTTCAGTCCTAAGTAATAGTATAATATTTCATATCTTAAATATATTGCAAACCATGGTGTCTGTATGAATGTTTGTCTGCCTCTCGTTTTTATCAGCCACTTCCCTCACTGCATTTGAAAAGCTGCTCAAGCAGGGAAAGCTCAATATTCAATTTTGAAATGACAGGAGAACAGGCATGAATAATGATGATGCCAAATTTTATTTCGCAAGCAGAATATTCTACACTAAATTGTTAGGAATTAGTCACACTATCCTTCATATTTCAAAATGTGACATAACTTCAAGAATAAAAGTGTAGATTTACTGTATGTTATTGTGGAGCAGCTCTCAGTATGACTGAAATGCAGAACAATTACTTTTGTGGTATAAGTAGTTCAAAGCTTTGGCTCTGAGTGAAACCAGTAATGCAACACAATTAACCTTTTCAAAGACCATGAAATAATCTAAATTGATAGATTAACTTAAACTTTTCCCTTCAATGGGGAAGGGTACTTTTGTTTATCGAGGTATAGTCCTAAGTAACACTGTAGTTTGTTTATATTGAGGATTAGTCCTAAGTAATACTGTAGTTTTTTATATTGAAGTATAGTCCTAAGTAACACTGTAGTTTTTTTATATTGAGGTTTAGTCCTAAGTAATACTGTAGTTTTTTATATTGAGGTATAGTCCTAAGTAACACCGTAGTTTTTTTTATGTTGAGGTTTAGTCCTAAGTAATACTGTAATGTTTTATTTTAAGGTATAGTCCTAAGTAATACTGTAATGTTTTATATTGAGGTATAGTCCTAAGTAACACTGTAGTTTTTATATATTCAGGTTTATTTAATCTGATGCAATACTGTAATGTTTTATATTCATGTTTAGTCTTAAGTAATACTGTAATGTTTTATATTCAGATTTCATCCTAAGTAATAACATAATAAAAGCTATTTATTTATCTTTGTTTTAAATAATGCTGTAATAAGTGCTATATGTTTGGGTGTAGTCTTAAGTAATGTTTGTATATTTAGCTATGTTCTTATGTGATAGAGTTATTAATAATTTTCATATTAAGGTGTAGACTTTAAGTAATACAGTAATGTATGTTTTTTTATATTTAGATATAGCCCTAAATAATACAGTTATTAATGATTTTCATATTTAGATATAGTCTTAAGTAACACAGTTATTAATGATTTTCATATTTTGGTATAGTCCTAAATAATACAGTAATTAATGATTTTTTCATACAAGTATAGTAATGCCTTACCAGAAGTGTGGGAGATTGCTCACTTAACATGTATGATCAGAAATATTTAATGCAGAAGTCCTGTTTAGAGAAGACTGCAGTCCAGATGAATTTATTGATGTAATTGCTCGAAACCGTGTATATTTACCCTGCTTGTATGCCTTTAACAAGATTGATCAGGTGTCAATTGAAGAAGTGGACAGGCTAGCTCGGCAGCCTTTTACTGTTGTAGTGAGGTAAGTGTGTATTTGTTTGTTTAGTTATTGTTATCAAGATAGAGTCCAAATCTAAAGTGGGGATACTTTTACTAAGCCCTAAAACCAAACATTTAGGATGATAAGGGGTAAAAGGTGTTGTAACGAAGAATATTGGTTGAGAGTATTTTACTACATCACTCTGAACTACCACAGTTAAACATAGTGTTTTAAGGTATTTATATATATATAGCAAACATTTGGAGAGGATCTTGTAAGTCTTTCATTTAAAAGGTGTTGTAACTGTAGAATATACTGTATAGTAGTGTACTCTCACTACACAATACACTGTATAGTAGTGTACTTCAATATAAAATTCACTGGATAGTTGTGTACTCTCATCATACAATAAATACACTGTATAGTTGTGTATTCTCATCATACAATACACTGTATAGTAGCGTACTCTCATCATACAATAAATACCCTGTATAGTTGTTTACTCTCTATACAATACACTGTATAGTTGTTTACTCTCTATACAATACACTGTATAGTAGTGTACTTTCACTATACAATACACTGTATAGTTGTTTACTACAATACACTGTATAGTAGTGTACTTTCACTATACAATACATTGTATAGTAGTGTACTTTCACTATACAATACACTGTATAGTTGTTTACTCTCTATACAATACACTATAGTTGTTTACTCTCTATACAATACACTGTATAGTTGTTTACTCTCTATACAATACACTGTATAGTAGTGTACTTTCACTATACAATACACTGTATAGTTGTTTACTACAATACACTGTATAGTTGTTTACTACAATACACTGTATAGTTGTTTACTACAATACACTGTATAGTTGTTTACTACAATACACTGTATAGTAGTGTACTTTCACTATACAATACATTGTATAGTAGTGTACTTTCACTATACAATACACTGTATAGTAGCATACTCTCATCATACAATAAATACACTGTATAGTTGTTTACTCTCTCTATACAATACACTGTGTAGTAGTGTACTCTCTCTATACAATACACTGTATAGTAGTGTACTTTCACTATACAATACACTGTATAGTTGTTTACTCTCTCTATACAATACACTGTGTAGTAGTGTACTCTCTCTATACAATACACTGTATAGTAGTGTACTTTCACTATACAATACACTGTATAGTTGTTTACTCTCTCTATACAATACACTGTGTAGTAGTGTACTCTCTCTATACAATACACTGTATAGTAGTGTACTTTCACT
>NW_013668630.1:70005-71145 GCF_000517525.1 Limulus polyphemus | reverse complement strand
ATTTGGAGAGGATCTTTTAAGTCTTTCATTTAAAAGGTGTTGTAACTGTAGAATATACTGTATAGTAGTGTACTCTCACTACACAATACACTGGACAGTAGTGGAGAGAGTGTACACTGTATAGTAGTGTACTTCAATATAAAATTCACTGGATAGTTGTGTACTTTCATCATACGATAAATACACTGTATAGTTGTGTATTCTCATCATACAATACACTGTATAGTAGCGTACTCTCATCATACAATAAATACACTGTATAGTTGTTTACTCTCTCTATACAATACACTGGATAGTTGTGTACTCTCATCATACAATAAATACACTGTATAGTTGTGTACTCTCATCATACAATAAATACACTATAGTTGTTTACCCTCTCTATACAATACACTGTATAGTTGTGTACTATCATCTTACAATACACTGTATAGTAGTGTACTCTCATCATACAATAAATACAATGTATAGTTGTTTAGTCTATAAAATACACTGTATAGTTGTGTACTCTCATCATACAATAAATACACTGTATAGTTGTTTAGTCTCTATACAATACACTGTATAGTAGTGTACTCTCTCTATACAATACACTGTATAGTAGTGTACTCTCTCATACAATACACTGTATAGTAGTGTACTCTCATCATACAATAAATACACTGTATAGTTGTTTAGTCTCTCTATACAATACACTGTATAGTTAGTTGTTTACTCTCTGTATACAATACATTGTATAGTAGTGTACTCTCATACAATAAATACATTGTATAGTAGTGTACTCTCACTATACAATTCACTGCATAGTTATAGTATTTTGGCACTTGTGTATAAACTTAAATCATAAATAATATTCAACGTTAAACTGGTACACAATTAAAAACATTTTATTTAGGCCTATCTATGGCCTTCAAAGAGGATGACGTTGTAACATCGAAACATGTAGTTCTCAACTTTTTGAAGGCCATAGATAGGCCTAAATAAAATGTTTTTAGGATGACGTTATAACTTCGAAACATGTAGAGTCGTCAACTTTTTGAAGGCCTAAATAAAATGTTTTTAGGATGACGTTATAACTTCGAAACATGTAGAGTCGTCAACTTTTTGAAGGCCTAAATAAAATGTTTTTAGGATGACGTT
>NW_013668630.1:68967-69873 GCF_000517525.1 Limulus polyphemus | reverse complement strand
AACGTCATCCTAAAAACATTTTATTTAGGCCTTCAAAAAGTTGACGACTCTACATGTTTCGAAGTTATAACGTCATCCTAAAAACATTTTATTTAGGCCTTCAAAAAGTTGACGACTCTACATGTTTCGAAGTTATAACGTCATCCTAAAAACATTTTATTTAGGCCTATCTATGGCCTTCAAAAAGTTGAGAACTACATGTTTCGATGTTACAACGTCATCCTCTTTGAAGGCCATAGATAGGCCTAAATAAAATGTTTTTAATTGTGTACCAGTTTAACGTTGAATATTATTTATGATGTTAGAAAAACAAGTAGTTTCAAGAAGTCTTGATAGAAATGAATAAAAACTTTATAACCCAAGTGCTTTCGAAAGGTGGATCTTTCTTCTTCAGGGGCAAACTGGGAATGGTGGTGTAATCAAATGAGTTATATATGTAAAGAGAGTTTAGTGACGTCATGAAGGTCATCCAGTGTTCCAGGAAATGTTTAGTTTATTTCTCTGTGTACTGTTGTAAGCATCTCATTTCTGGTACAGTGTAGCCGATGGCGAGAGTGTATGTGAAAAGGTATTACGGATATTTTACTTCAGAATATACGTATATTTGAAACTATACTTAAATGTTTAAGTAAAATAAAGGTGACACCTGGAGACTGATTGAAAATGATATGCTATGCTAATCAGTTTATGAAAAGAGGTATGCAAAATTATCTTAAATGAATAGTAACTTTTAAGAAATTCAGCATTCACATTACATGAAAAAAATAAGCAAAGATTAAAAATTATTTTTCTGACAGGGATGAAACCAATGAACGGAGATCAGTGATTCCAGGATCTAGACTAATTCCACAATGTTGAACAATGTTTAGATTAGCAATCCAATAAGCTTCTTTTATTTCTTTATCT
>NW_013668630.1:63481-67967 GCF_000517525.1 Limulus polyphemus | reverse complement strand
ATATAAAGTTTAGTGACGTCATGAAGGTCATCCGGTTCTCCAGGAAATGTTTAGTCTATTTCTCTATCTACTGTTGTAAGCTACTTGGCATGGCCAGTTGGTTAAGGCGCTCAACTCGCAATGCTCGCCTATTCAGCCGTGGGGCGTTATAACGTGACGGTCAATCCCACTATTCGTTGGTAGAAGAGTAACTCAAGAGTTAGTGGTGGGTGGTGATGACTACCTGCCTTCCCTCTAGTCTTACACTGCTAAATTGGGGACAGCTAGCGCAGATAGCCCTCGTGTAGCTTTGCGCGAAATTACAAACAAAAAAAAAAAAAAACTAGTTGTAAGCATCTCATTTCCTGTACAGTATAGCTATTGACGAGAGTGTATGTGAAAAGGTGTTAGGGATATTTTACTTTAGAAATGGATAAATATATGCATATTCAAAACTATACTTAAGTGTTTAAGTAAAATAAATGTGACACCTGAAGACTGATTGAAAATGATATGTTATGCTAATCAATTTATAATAAAAACAGATATGAAAAATTATCTTAAATAAATAGTAAGTTTTAGGAAATTCAGCGTTCACTTTACACGAAAGAAATAAGCAAGGAATAAAAATTATTTTTCTGACAGAGATGAAACCAATGAACGTAGGTCACTGATTCCAGGATCTAGATTAATTCCAAAAGGTTGAACAGTGTTTAGATTAGAATCCAGTAAGCTTCTTTTATTTCTCTGCTTTAGTTTTGAATCTTATTTCAATGCCAATGAGAGTGACATCGTTAATGGATTGACCGGGTTGGTTAAAGTGTTGAGCAACAGGAAAATCGTTTTCGGTGTTAATAGAAAATTTATGGTTGTTGAAACATTCTCTAAGAGTTGTTTGTGTACATATTGGTAATTGCAGTTTTTACACTGTATGGTGTTTTTTGTTTCACAAGTGATTTCTTTGGATATTTTCAAGTTTCTTTGATTGTGCTTGTCAGAAAATGAGTCGGTGGTTTTTATGAACTTGCAGGTTTGACAACAAGCTTTATTGCATGGACGACAAATATCTTTGGGTGGGATGTAATTCACTTTTGTGTGAACAAGGATATCTTTTAGAGTTCTGCTTTTTTGGAAGGAGACAACAGGAACTTCAGGAAATATCTGTTTAAGACGATTGTTCAGTTGTAGGAGATGAAAATATTTTCAAAATTTGTGAAATGTTTCTGAGTTTAAACTGATAGGTAATAATAAGAGGAATTCTATTTGAAAGTTTAATATGTTTTTTCACTAAGTGTTGTTAGCCTTTAAAATTTTTCTGTTGATTTCAGTATCTTTATATCATCTTTGTAACATGGTTTGTTTTAGATCCTTGGTGTGTTTTCTGTAGTCTGTTTCATGTGAGCATATTTTCTTTATTCTAAGAGCTTGACTGCAGGTAATGTTTTGTTTAGTGTGAGAGGGGTGACAGCTTTCAAAGTGAAGGTATTGTGGTCTGTCTGTAGGTTTTTTGTACAGGTCAGTGTGTAAAATTCTGTCTTAGAAAAATGGTGACATCAATAAAGTTAATCTGGGAAGGCAAGTAATCACAGGTAAACTTGATTGTTTTTCGAAAGGAGTTTGCATGTGAGATAAATTCTTTAAGTGATTTAAGACCGGCTGTCCAAACGAAAAATATGTAAGAGGGAAGGGTACATGGAATACATTTTACGTGGTGTTCAACAAAAGCGGACAGCTTTTCAGTAACAATGTTTATATTAGAAATTATGTGATCTCTGTTCATTGATTTCATCCCTGTCAGAAAAATAATTTTTATTCTTTGCTTATTTTTTTCATGTAATGTGAATGCTGAATTTCCTAAAACTTACTATTTATTTAATATAATTTTCAATACCTGTTTTTATAAATTGATTAGCATAACATATCTTTTTCAATCAGTCTCCATGTGTCACCTTTATTTTACTTAAAAAACTAAGTATAGTTTCAAATCTACATATATTTATCCATTTCTAAAGTAAAATATCCCTAACAACTTTTCACATACACTCTCGCTATCGGTTACACTGTACCAGAAATGAGATTCTTACAACAGTGCAGACTAAACATTTCCTGGAAAACTGGATGACCTACATGATGTTACTAAACTCCATTTATATATATCACTCATTTAATTAAACCACCATTTCCAGTTTGCCCATGAAGAAGAAAGATCCACCTTCCAAAAGTGCTCGGGTTATAGGTTTTTTATTGATACATTGTATAGAAGTGTACTCTCACTTTACAATACACTGTATAGTACTGGAGAGTGAGTCTACACTGGATAGTAGTGAAGAGTGAGCATACAATGCTATTTTGTAAGTTTGAATAACTAAAAAATACCAGATGGCATATAGGATTAGACAGTAGATACTACAATGTCATGTTTAGAGAGTACAAGCTTTGTACACTGACTTGATGATGTAGGATTAGACAGTAGACTTTGATACAATGACATGTAGGATTAGACAGTAGACTTTGATACAATGACATGTAGGATTAGACAGTAGACTTTGATACAATGATATGTAGGATTAGACAGTAGACTTTGATACAATGATATGTAGGATTCGACAGTAGACTTTGATACAATGATATGTAGGATTAGACAGTAGACTTTGATACAATGATATGTAGGATTAGACAGTAGACTTTGATACAATGATATGTAGGATTAGACAGTAGACACTTTGTACAATGATATGGTGACATGTAGGATTACACAGTAGATACTACAATGTCATGTTTAGAGAGTACAAGCTTTGTACAATGACTTGATGATGTAGGATTAGACAGGTAGACTTTGATACAATGATATGTAGGATTAGACAGTAGACACTTTGTACAATGACATGGTGACATGTAGGATTACACAGTAGATACTACAATGTCATGTTTAGAGAGTACAAGCTTTGTACACTGACTTGATGATGTAGGATTAGACAGTAGACACTTTGTACAATGATATGTAGGATTAGACAGTAGACACTTTGTACAATGACATGGTGACATGTAGGATTACACAGTAGACACTTTGTAAAAGGACATGATAACATGTAGGATTATACAGTAGACATTGTACAATAACAGGGGGACATGTAGGATTAGACAGCAGACACTTTGTCCAATGACATTTTGGAGTATTAACTTTCTGTCTAGAGAGAACCATAAAATATTTTTCTGTTTCAGCTGTAACATGAAGCTCAACTTAGACTGCTTACTTGAATATCTTTGGGAATATCTTGCTCTAATTAGAATCTATACCAAGAAAAGAGGACGTAAGTATAATCTTAAGAAATTGTTAAAAAAACTAATGCAGACTTTTACAACAAACATTATGATGCTGTTTGTTGTGATACAAGTTTAGTTTAGTTGTTTGAAACCTTTAGACAACATACTCCTCAGTTTTAAGTTCCTAATTCACATACTATTACATGAACTTATAATCAATCAAGGAGAGATTGTAGATGAAAATATTTTAACTTTTGTAACAAAGTCCAATTACATTTGTAACTGTTTCATTGCTGCAAAAGAAGGATATAGTGTGTATATGTGTATTTATTGTACTACAACAGTATGCAAATGTCAAACTGTCTATTACATAGGATATAGTTTAAACTAACAACTACCTGACCGTGTGTCTATTACATTGGATATAGTTTAAACTAACAACTACCAGAACACTGTGTCTATAACATAGGATATAGTTTAAACTAACAACTACGAGAACATTTGTCTATTACATGGGATATAGTTTAAACTAACAACTACCAGAACATGTGTCTATTACATTGAATATAGTTTAAACTAACAACTACGAGAACATTTGTCTATTACATGGGATATAGTTTAAACTATCAACTACGAGAACATTTGTCTATAACATAGGATATAGTGTAAACTAACAACTACGAGAACATTTGTCTATTACATGGGATATAGTTTAAACTAACAACTACCAGAACATGTGTCTATAACATAGGATATAGTTTAAACTAACAACTACGAGAACATTTGTCTATTACATGGGATATAGTTTAAACTAACAACTACCAGAA
The DNA here is from genome assembly GCF_000517525.1 of Limulus polyphemus. NCBI lineage: Eukaryota > Metazoa > Arthropoda > Merostomata > Xiphosura > Limulidae > Limulus > Limulus polyphemus. The sequence goes on along the minus strand of NW_013668630.1, from coordinate 63,897 downwards.
CATGTGTCTATAACATAGGATATAGTTTAAACTATCAACTACCAGAACATTTGTCTATAACATAGGATATAGTTTAAACTAACAACTACCAGAACATGTGTCTATTACATAGGATATAGTTTAAATTAACAACTACCAGAACATTTGTCTATTACATGGGATATAGTTTAAACTAACTACCTAAACATGTGTCTATTACATAGGATATAGTTTAAACTAACAACTACCTAAACATGTGTCTATTACATAGGATATAGTTTAAACTAACAACTACCAGAACATGTGTCTATAACATAGGATATAGCTTAAACTATCAACTACGAGAACATTTGTCTATAACATAGGATATAGTGTAAACTAACAACTACGAGAACATTTGTCTATTACATGGGATATAGCTTAAACTAACAACTACC
>NW_013668630.1:61720-62784 GCF_000517525.1 Limulus polyphemus | reverse complement strand
CAGAACATGTGTCTATTGCATGGGATAAAGTTTAAACTAACAAATACCAGAACATTTGTCTATTACATGGGATATAGTTTAAACTAACTACCTAAACATGTGTCTATTACATAGGATATAGTTTAAACTAACAACTACCTAAACATGTGTCTATTACATAGGATATAGTTTAAACTAACAACTACCAGAACATGTGTCTATTGCATGGGATAAAGTTTAAACTAACAAATACCAGAACATTTGTCTATTACATGGGATATAGTTTAAATTAACTACCTAAACATGTGTCTATTACATAGGATATAGTTTAAATTAACAACTACCAGAACATTTGTCCATTACATGTGATATAGTTTAAACTATCAACTACCTAAACATGTGTCTATTACATAGGATATAGTTTAAACTAACAACTACCAGAACATGTGTCTATTACATGGGATATAGTTTAAATTAACAAATACCAGAACATTTGTCTATTACATGGGATATAGTTTAAACTAACAACTACCAGAACATGTGTCTATTACATGGGGTATAGTTTAAATTAACAAATACCAGAACATTTGTCTATTACATGGGATATAGTTTAAACTAACAACTACCAGAACATGTGTCTATTACATGGGGTATAGTTTAAATTAACAAATACCAGAACATGTGTCTATTACATGGGATATAGTTTAAACTAACAACTACCAGAACATGTGTCTATTACATGGGGTATAGTTTAGACTAACAACTACCTAAACATTTGTCTATTACATGGGATATAGTTTAAATTAACTACCTGAACTTGTGTGTATTACATAGTTTTTTGATGTCCAGTTAGTTTCTATGAGTTCAATGTCATAAAGTGAGTGGTCGGACCTGTTAAAGTTTTTGACGTGCAGTTATTGTCTATATCTATGAGTTTAATGTAAAGGCAGTTGTTGGACCTGTTAAAATGTTTGATGTGCAGTCATTGTCTATATCTATGAATTTAATGTTGTAAAGGGAGTTGTTGGACCTGTTAAAATGTTTGATGTGCAGTCATTGTCTATATCTATGAGTTTAATGTTGTA
>NW_013668630.1:53781-61476 GCF_000517525.1 Limulus polyphemus | reverse complement strand
TGTAAAGGGAGTTGTTGGACCTGTTAAAATGTTTGATGTGCAGTTATTGTCTATATCTATAAGTTTTATGTAAAGGGAGTTGTTGGACCTGTTAAAATATTTGATGTGCAGTTATTGTCTATATCTATGAGTTTAATGTTGTAAAGGGAGTTGTTGAACCTGTTAAAATGTTTGATGTGAGTTATTGTCTATATCTATGAGTTTAATGTTGTAAAGGGAGTTGTTGGACCTGTTAAAATGTTTGATGTGCAGTTATTGTCTGACATTTACTGCTGTATATATATATATATATATTGAAAATACAAAAACTGTTTTTGGTAATTTGGTCCATATATTGACTGTTGATTTGGTTCTTATAATAACTCTCTGTTTATTGGTTTTGTATAATGACTTTTTGTGTATTGAGTTTGTATAATGACTTTCTGTTGATTGGGTTTGTATAATGACTTTTTGTTTATTGGGTTCGTATAATGACTTTCTATTGATTGGGTTCGTATAATGATTTTGATTCTTATTATGATTTTTACGTGTGTTTCAATTTGTATTATGATTTTTGTCTTTATTGTTTGGTTTTATAGAATGACTTTCTATTGGCTGGATATGTATAATGACATTTTCTGTTTAGTTGAATTTCATAGAATTTATAAAAAGATATATATTTATTTTTAGAATCACCTGATTTTGAAGATGGTATAATATTGAGAAGGGGTTCTACAATTGAACATGTGGTGAGTTATAAGTTTGTAAATTCGTTTTCAAACACTTTTTCCCAGATATATAGTGTTAAAAACCCTTGTTTCAGGTCTTAATTTTAATTATTTGTTTTCAAACACTTTCTCCTAGATATACAGTGTTAAAACCTTTGTTTCAGGTCTTAATTTTAATTATTTGTTTTCTGACACTTTCTCCTAGATATATAGTGTTAAAACCTTTGTTTCAGGTCTTAATTTTAATTATTTATTTTTCAAACACTTTCTCCTAGATATATAGTGTTAAAACCTTTGTTTCAGGTCTTAATTTTAATTATTTGTTTTCTGACGCTTTCTCCTAGTCATGTAGTTTTAAGAAGTGCATATTTGAGTTCTAAACATGAATTGTTTGATTTCTGACACTATCTATGATGTGTTGTTTTAAGAATATTTTGTAACATTATGTTAAACGTATGATTAGATTTTAAAGAGGGCCAATGGGTTATTATTTCATTACTAGAGATTTTATATTTAGAAATTTATTCAAACATTTTGTTTCTGTTTGTTAGTGTCACTCTATTCATCGGAGTATTGTTAGTGTTTTCAAGTACGCCTTGGTTTGGGTATGTATCTTTTCTAGTTTTCTGTTCATCGTATACTGTAACTCTAGATTATCATAATTATGTATGAATGTATAACTGTTCATTAGTATAATTCACATGTGAATCTTTATCGGTGGTTTTTAATGTTAAGACTTGTTGTGATATTTCAGGGCACCAGCACCAAGTACAGTCCACAGCGAGTAGGACTTCAACATGTAGTTAATCATGAAGATGTTATTCAGATTGTTAAGAAATAACCAGGTTTTGATATCATAAAAATCTTAAGAAATTATTATATACTTATAAAACTATGATACATTTGTTTCAATGTTTTCTAGTATAAAGAAGTTATTTGTGAATCTAATTGCTTCCTTTATAAAACACTTATAAGGATTATTTTCAAATAAAGATTATTGAAAACATTTGTCAAAATGTTGTCAGGGTTAGCATCTTTAAAAAGTCCAAGTTTAGTTTTTGAGTACCATGTCATCCCTGGGAATAATACAATGACATTATACTTTACATGATACTCACTTAGGCTTACATTCAAGCTTGTTAAAAAACTTCATTTCAGGAACTATGTTATCACCATCACACTGTTTTTAACGTGACTTGTTTGAAACAACAACTGCTAGTCTGTTTTTAGTCGCTATCATACAATGTTGTTGACTGTGAACTCACTTTTGTTTGACACAGTAATAGTTAGTCTGTTTTTAGTCTTCTTTACTCGCTATCATACAATGTTGTTGACTGTGAACTCACTTTTGTTTGACACAGTAATAGTTAGTCTGTTTTTAGTCTTATTTACTCACTATCATTTAGTATTGTTGACCAGAAACTTTTTTGTTCAACACAGTAACTGTTAATAATGGCTGGAGACGGCTTGAATGGGTAATGAAGAAAAACTTTAATATAAGTTTAACATAACAGCAAATGTACAACGTTTCGACAAGGTTTTGTCATCATCAACAGTAACTGTCAGTCTGTTTTTAATCTTGTTTACTCACTATCGTACAATGTTGTTAACTATAATTTTTTTTTGTTGGATACAGCAAATGCTCTGTTTTTGGTTTAATTTACTTGCTATCGTACAGTGTTGTTGACTGTGAACTCATTTTTGTTTAACACTGTAATAGTTATTCTGTTTTTAGTTTTGTTTACTCACTGTTGTACAGTATTGTTGACTGTAAATTTTTTCTTGTTTGACACATTAACTGTTATGTTTTTAGCTTTGTTTACTTACTATTGTACAGTGCTGACTAAATTTTTTCTTCTTTGACACAGTAACTGTTAGTCTGTTTTTAGTTTTGTTTACTTACTATTGTACAGTGTTGTTGACTGTAAACTTTTTCTTGTTTGACACATTAACTGTTATGTTTTTAGTTTTGTTTACTTACTATTGTACATTGCTGACTAAATTTTTTCTTGTTTGACACAGTAGCTGTTAGTCTGTTTTTAGTTTTGTTTACTTACTATTGTACAGTGTTGTTGACTGTAAACTTTTTCTTGTTTGACACAGTAACTGTTAATCTGTTTTTGTCTTGTTTACTCATTATTGTACAGTGTTGTTGACTGTAAACTTTTTCTTGTTTGACACAGTAACTGTTAGTCTTGTTTGCTCACTATTGTACAATGTTTGTGTCTGTAAACTCTTTTTCTTGACACAATGATTGCTGGTCTGTTTTTAGTTTCAAAAAGTGGACGGATGCTTATTCTTAACAAGTTATTGTAAAAACTTTTTATTAAAACCTTTGAAAATATAAAGTTGTGTTTTTAGTTTTTATATTTTCTGCAAATGCTTAATGTATATATAGCTTAACACTGAAAGATATCTTTTGTTTTTCCTCAAAACAAAAAGTATTACAGTTTAAAAAAAAAATAATGATTTTTGAAATAGGATTCCTAATCCATGACGATATATATTAGAAAAAAAAAGAATGTAATTTTAACTTGTTAAACAAGCAGAAGACAGCTCATTTTACTGGTGAACCATAAGAAATATGAAATGTCTTGACTGTTCAAGACTCACATTTTTGGAAGTGAAAGTTGAGATTAAAAGAAACTGTGTGGTAATCATTAATATGCTTTGTCTTAACCATATTCAAGCAATAAGTAATTATCTTACAATTTTAAAAGTAAAGGATAAGTAAATGCTAGAAGAAGTATGAACATTGGAGAAGGTTTTAATTGTCTTGTGTTTACTTTAAAGGAGGAGGTTTTAAGTTTCTTATGTTATTTGTCAGATTTAATAAATTATTTTGTGAATACAAAACTGTGATATTTATGATAGTAAACACTTTATTCATATTTGGTTTTTTGTAGGTTTTTAACATGCTTTATATTAGTATCTATTTCCTTTATATTAGTATCTATTTCCTTTGTATTAGTACCAACCTGCTTTATATTAGTATCTATTTCCTTTATATTAGTACCAACCTGCTTTATATTAGTATCTATCTCCTTTATATTAGTATCTACCTGCTTTATATTAGTATCAACCTGCTTTATATTAGTATCTATTTCCTTTGTATTAGTACCAACCTGCTTTATATTAGTATCTATTTCCTTTGTATTAGTATCTATCTCCTTTATATTAGTACCAACCTGCTTTATATTAGTATCTATCTCCTTTATATTAGTATCTATCTCCTTTGTATTAGTACCAACCTGCTTTATATTAGTATCTATCTCCTTTATATTAGTACCAACCTGCTTTATATTAGTATCTATTTCCTTTATATTAGTACCAACCTGCTTTATATTAGTATCTATCTCCTTTATATTAGTATCTATCTCCTTTGTATTAGTACCAACCTGCTTTATATTAGTATCTATCTCCTTTGTATTAGTACCAACCTGCTTTATATTAGTTAAGATTATTTGAAAAGTGTTGATAGTCCTTTTTTTTTAATTTCAAAAAATAGATATTTTTAAATGAATGTATAAGCTATAATTTTTCCTTCTTTTTTCCAATTTAAGATCATACAGGCATTTAAGGATTTGGGTAAAGGTTTTTAGGTTAGAATTAAATTTTAAATTACAGTTAGGGAAAGTAAGATCTTTACAGAATTGTGGTTTAAACAATTAAATAAGATAAAGCAGCTGAATATCTGTAACCATGTAATTTACAGTTTTTCAAATTACCAGTCAACAGCATTACAGAAAATATTTGTTTGTTGTTTAACATAAAGCTACAGAGTGGCTTATCTGTATTTTGCACACTGCTGATATAAACCCTCAGCAGACTTGCAACTGAGCTCCAAGAGACCAGAGAACAATTACTATCACAAGGCTTAGATTATAAGCTACATAGAGGGTTATCAGTGCTTTACCCACAGCTTGTGTAAGTAAGTCCTCAGGCTTCCAGCTGAGCTATAAAGGGACCAGAGAAACACTCTCACAAGGTTTAGATTATGTAGAGTACTTTGTGAATTTTAAATAGCTATTTTAAGGATTGAAAAAAGTACCCAATGAAGCTGAAAACAATATCTTCATAATAAAGTTACTGAACGTTTCATAGTTTTGACAGAATTTATCTAGTTAATGTTTATCCTTTAAACATCTTACACCAATGTATAAGTTAGTAATTGTAAAGCTGGACAAGAGTAATGGTATGGTGATTATGTTAAAAAAGTTTTGACCATTTAAAATGCAAACATTAAGTTTGGAAAGTTGGAATCAGATCCTACAGCTTCAAAAGAAAACATTTGCAAAATGGTTTTCTAACCATCAAAAAAGAGCTAATGTCTGTAACAGTTTATAATGAGATTGGGACTGTTGTTCCACATTGTGGAATACCTAAAGTAAATTCAATGGGTTGCCCCGTATATAAGACCTATTCCATTTAGGACTGATACTTCTGTTCATAAATTAGTAGCTTTTTTAGTGGATTTTTTAGCCTCTTCTAAAAACCCATTTTATTGTAAAAAAAGTTTTGAGGTTTCTAAGGATATTTCTTAATTTTTGACAAACCAAGTAGTTTGTACATTGAATCATTTTACAGAAAAGTGCCTTTGAAGGAAGTACAGTTAAGAAATAATTAAGTTTTTTTCTAAGTTCAGGTGCTATTAAAAGTTTAACAAAATCAGTATTTTCTAAATTGTTCAGGTTCCCAACCAGAGGTTGCAATTGTTTTTCTAATAGCTGAAACCCCCTTTGCAGGATTAAGGATTGCACCACGTTTAGTTAATGTTTTATAGTTATGAAAACTTTTGTTTAGATAGTTTTCCTGAACTGTTATATTATAGAAGTAATGTTTATGATTCCTTTGTAAATAATCAACATTAAAATATTAAATTTTTAATTGAGGAGCAAAGTGAATTGGTTTTACCATCTTAAGATAAATTGTTGATCTAGTTAATAAGCTTGCAATTGTTATCATAAATCAACTTTTATAGGTTTGTATTTTCATTTCGAGTTTAAGAACACTTACTATGCTAGCAGAAATACCACCCGATAAGCAGGTGTTTGTGCTAGTAATTATTAATCATAATATCCATACCTCATTGAAAGAAATATAGAAAAAGGATTTAGATTGTGTTGATTATACATTAAAAGTGGTACCCTTTAATGAAAAGTTTTTTAAAGAACTCCATTTTTTAGTACTATATTTACAAATTACATCAATAAAGATATAATCAAACCCACACGTACAGTCTTGTTGTGAGGAGATTACTTTTATTTGAAATTGTGGTCTGTGATAAAGAAATGGTTGTTGTACATACTGTAGTTATTTTTCTGTCTGAATCTTGAATACCCAAAGGGAGAAATTTTTTGTTTGTGGTGCTGTTCAATAGATGGCGCCATATTGAGTACATAGCTAGATACATATATACACACTACATTTATTATAGTACCATATTTTAATTCATGAAACTTGTGAAATGGCTAGTACCTTCACTGGCTGTTATCACTATGTTGAAAAGGTTAAGTTTTTCTTTGCATTTGATTGACAATAAAGACTTTGTATAATAGCAACAGTATATATCATAAGAACTAATGTAGTGTTTAACCACTGATGTGCCCTCTATCTGTTTCAATATAAGAGCACTTCAGTGGTTTAATAGAATGTTGTGATATACAGCACTTAAATGGTTAAACACTAAATTAATTGTTTATCTAGGTCATCTCAACAATACCAGTTGTGTACATACACCACAATATGAGGAAGAACTAGGTCATCTCAACAACACCAGGAGGTATGTACATACACCACACTATGAGGAAGAACTAGGTCATCTCAACAACACCAGGAGGTGTGTACATACAACACTAGGTCATCTGAACAACACGAGATAAGGAAGAAAGCCTAAATAATAGAAAAGTTTTGATTCCATGCATGGCTGTTATCAGTATTCTCTTTGGAAATGAACATTTGATTTATTGATGGGAGAAGCAGACTACTGTAAGCAAGACCTGATTGTTGTGTGTGTGTATATATATATACATAGAAATGGTAGGGATTATTATAATCAAGTTTTTTAAATAAAGAACACTAAGATTTAGATCTTAAGCTATCTCCTACTTGATTTGGAAATTATTTGGTCTAAAGATATACTTCAACTAATGCAACTCATATATTTGTATGCAATTAAGCACAAAGCTACACAATGGGCTATCTGTGCTCTGCCCATTACGGGTATCAAAATCCGGATTCTAGTGTTGTAAGTCCCCAGACATACTGCTGTGCCACTGGGGGGCCAACTCATATAATATAAGCTTACTGCTAAACTTGCAGAAAACAACCTCTTTAAGCCTAAACTTAAGGATACATCTTGTAATTTAACAAAATTTCTTCTCGTATTGTGGTGTATGTACACAACTCCTGGTGTTGTTGAGATGACCTAGTTCTTCCTCATATTGTGGTGTATGTACACAACTCCTGGTGTTGTTGAGATGACCTAGTTCTTCTTCACCTTGTGGTATATGTACAAAACTCCTGGTGTTGTTGAGATGACCTAGTTCTTCCTCATCTTCTGGTGTATGTACACAGCATGGTCACAAGTAAATAGACACCACCTTTTCAGAAAAAACGAACATTTTCAGTCATATTCACATGAATTGATATATGTATAATTTAATTAATAGCTAGTAGATCTTCGTGGAGTTCATTGATCCTTTGGGGCATCGTGAGAATCATCTCGTCAATTTTAAATTGTGGGATTTTCACCCACTCTTGCTTCAATACTTGGAGTAGATTGCTCTTCGAAGTTGGTTTTTTGGTTGTTTCTTGACTTGCCAGTCAAGTATGGCCCAGAGGTTTTCGATGGGGTTCATGTCAGGAGATTGGCTCGGCCAGGAAAACTTCTGGATACCATTTTCTTCCTGCCACTTTTGGGTATTTCTAGCAGTATGGCACGGTGCTCTATCTTCCTGGAACAACGTTATGTTCTTGTCCACGAAAC
>NW_013668630.1:47643-52719 GCF_000517525.1 Limulus polyphemus | reverse complement strand
CCCACCAATTTTGGCCAATTCTGCAGTCATTAATCTGGGATCCATTTCGATGCTCCTCTTGACAGCCCTTTTTCGTCCTCTCCGATGGACTAGGACGACTCTGGTGCTGCTCAGTTGCTTCCTTGCCATGTTTCCTGAACTGCATGATGATTCTGTTGACTGTCGAAAGCATGATTCCCAAATTCTGCGAAATTTGCTGCTGACTTATTCCACCATCTGCTTCACCAACTATCCTTTCTCTAACAAAATCTGACAATTCGAGAGAACCTTGAGTTCTAGGCATGTTGTAGCACAAGATAATTAGTGTGTGGACCATTTTCATTTATATAGTGCATTGTGAACACAAATTAGTTAGCATAAATCAGTTAAATGACAAAAAATTAGGTGTCTATTTACTTGTGACCACTCAGTGTACACAACTGGTGTTGTTCAGATGACCTAGTTCTTCCTCGTCTTGTGGTGTATGTACACAACTCCTGGTGTTGTTCAGATGACCTAGTACTTCCACAACTGGTGTTGTTGAGATGACCTAGTTCTTCCTCATCTTGCTGTGTATGTACACAACTCCTGGTGTTGTTGAGATGACCTAGTTCTTCCTCATCTTGTGGTGTATGTATTCAACTCCTGGTGTTGTTCAGATGACCTAGTTCTTCCTCATCTTGTGGTGTATGTACACAACTGGTGTTGTTGAGATGACCTTGTGGTATATGTACACAACTTCTGGTGTTGTTCAGATGACCTAGTTCTTCCTCACATTATCACCAAAGTTCCTGTACAAGGTTCATATGCGAAGAAACAGTTTGATATAGTCTCCAATTCAAGTTAAGGACTTTGATGTCACCTCTAATGATTCTGATAATAAAGCACTTGAAATGATGTACTAATAATGAGGCTAAAAGAAAATATTAAATGACTTTTATTTCAAGAAAATATCATTCCAAACACAGTATTAAGCTACTTTTATAAAATATAAATTTCCTTGTTCAGTCAAAACAAATGACATCATATTCTTCATTACTAAAATCCTTGTATAGAAATGTTTCTTCCAGTTCAAACCCTAAATGTACACACTCGAGCAGCACGTTAAAATTTAATTGCTTATTTTTGTAATATGAACATTTTCTAGTATGTTACATTTCACTACTTAGAAGAGGGAAAATACAATGAATTCTCATTTTCTTAAAACACAGGCAAACATACTGTTATTTCTGATAAATAACATTTATTATCAATTAAAAATACAAAATTTGTTCACTAATAGAATTAACTATTACATTTAATGAAGTCTAATAAAATTGCTACAGAAAGTAGTTAGTGCTTTGAAATAACTGTTTGTAAACCTAGTGTCGTATTAACAAATTACAAAAATGCTTTATACAAAATGTTTTGCACCTTCATTTTTAAACCAGAAGAATATAAAATTAAGTTATTTCTGAATTAGTACATACATTTATTTGAGATGATTTTACTTTTGGTAACATTTTCTCTCTTGCCATTAAAACAGTTACACCTTTAGGTTCTGGATGAACTGTAAGATTTATCTGGTGGTTTATGTTCTGGGTATTAAAACAGTTACACCTTCAGGTTCTGGATGTACTGGAAGATTTACCTGGTGGTTTATGTTCTGGGTATTAATACAACATTAAAACAGTTACACCTTCAGGTTCTGGATGAACTGTAAGATTTACTGGTGGTTTATGTTCTGTGTATTAATACAATTACACCTTCAGGTTCTGGATGTACTGGAAGATTTACCTGGTGGTTTATGTTCTGGGTATTAATACAATTACACCTTCAGGTTCTGGATGTACTGGAAGATTTTCTTGGTAGTTTATGTTCTGTGTATTAATACAACATTAAAACAGTTACATCATCATTCTCTAATCAAAAATCATTTTGTTCTTTGTAAAAGTAAGTACCTAAAAATGTAAAGTTGCATCTGGTTGAGAAAGAGTTTAAAATAATTCCTGTGATGTTTATTTATTTTCTCACTATCTTCTATCCTGTGTACTAATTCCTGTGATGTTTATTTATTTTCTCACTATCTTCTATCCTGTGTGCTAATTTCTGTGATGTTCGTTTATTTTCTCACAATCTACTAATTCCTGTGATGTTCATTTATTTTCTCACTCAAGTTAAAAGTCATCATCGCTGTCCCGCAGTAGAAAAGTTCTGGGAATCATCTTCTTGTTTCCAGGTTTCGTGTTAAACTTAATCTCCTCATCAGTTGAGCCATCATCATCTTCCAAATCAAGATCCGAGTCAGTATCTAAATTTTCCTTATTAAGGCAATAATTCAGATATTACTACTCAAAGAAAACTAATAAGTGAAAAAAAAAATGTGCTCAACGTTGCAAATTACATGAATTATTCCATTTAAAATGTTTTTAACTATCAAATTAGGGTGAAGTCAAGTTTTTAAAGATAGTGTAGATATATTTTGATACACACATCTACATCCTTTTGTTGTTATATAATCAGGTAAATTAGGTGCTGGGACTTTTTAGTAGGGTAAAAATTTAAGAAATTATTCAACAATTCTGGTTCCAAGTAGAACAGCATAAACATTTCTATAAAGTTATGGGTTTTATATGTATCTTGATAAGTGAAGTAACAAACCAGACATCTTGCTTCTTTTAAGTGACTAAAGTACATTTCTTTCTTCATCACTAAAACATTTGTTGTCTTTATTGAGTAGTCACCTTTTTCATGCATGGAAATCTATCTTGATTTTAGTATAAACTGTTTTATGGAAAACGTGGCTTGTACATTGCTAATGGTTTATGACTTTATACTAAAGTGTCTTATGCTAATGGTTTATGAACTTTTGTTTGACAATTATAACTCACTTTTTTGCCCATTCCTGTCATTGATCCAAATACTCTTTGTTTTGCAGACTCTCTTTTCACTTCTAAAATAAAAAATAATATGTTTAATATAAGCCTTCATACTTTTTATAACTAAATGTAGATCCACAGAGTAATTTACACTTGCTACAAATATTATAAATTTAAACAGAATATGTCTTAATACCCCCTCTTTAGCTACGCTAAAACGTAATATCAATTATGTGGTTTACCAGTTGGTTGCAGTTCCATAGGTTTTGCAAGAGCTACAAGATGATCAATATTGGTAACATCCTCCAGACTGCTGGGATCACATGCTCTCCACATCTCTTCTTGACGAATCTTCTCGACCATCTTCTTTATCTGCAGGTCTTGCTCCTGTGCAGAAAATAACTTTATCACAAACCAACAACTGTGCATCTTTACAAACATTATATTTAGTACAGTAATGAATGCTTAGGTGAAACTGTAATGTCATAGAACAATATGTCAAAATCAAACACTACATCATTTACTGCAAATGTCCTTTATTTTGTTAGAAATTGAGCAAAAAACTTTGGCTGTGTTTGTAGAACACCTTAGCTGTATGTTGAATGGTGCAAAATTTGAGTATAAACAGATCTATACTGCTACGAGTTTAAAGCTATTTAGGATAAACAAATGTAGTTTCATGTCACAATTTGAAGTCATTAAAGGGTAATTTATATTTAATTCATATTTTTATGGTGGTTACGAGGTCAGTCAAATTGACCAACTTCATATAGAGTTAGGGTAGAGAAAAACAAACGTTTGAAATTTATTTAGGAGGTTTAAAGATTATGTAAGTGAAATTTGAGATTTTTCATATGAAGAAAAGTATTTTTAATCTGAACATGAATATCATTTTGCACTCAGAGCAGTCAACACTTTGACTCCATATACTCATAGAAAAGTTTTAGTGAATATACTTCATTAAAAATTCTGATTTTTTTCTACCAAAGACTTAATGATTATAGAAAGCTTGTGAAATTTTGTGAAGATACATAAAACGTATTATAAGTTACAAGTATGGAAACTATAAAGGTCAAATTGACTGAGCTTATCATGAGAGAGTTAAATAAACAGTACTACACATGTTCTTGAATGTGTTGCACTTCCCACCATTGTATAAAAAGTCATCAAGTTATTTGGAGGTTTTAACATACCTCACTATATTCTCGTTCAGCTTTCTCCAACTCTTCGAGTTGCTGATCTAGAAATGCTAAACAACGAAACTTAAAGGTGTACTCCTCATACGTTTTCTCAAGTTCCTTTTCCAAATGTTCATATTCATCCATGAACGGAGGCCTGAAAGACAAATCTATATATTCTATGTGAAGTGTGCTTAGTAACATTGGCCAAGAAAATTAATAACATGAATTATTTATTTCATTTTGGTCTAAACCATAATAATTATTGTTCACTGGTATTTCTACATTTTATGCTAAATTTAGAAGACAAAGAATAACTCAGAAATTATTATAACTTTATACACAACTCGTTGTATCACAAAAAATAACTTGTGAAGAGAAAACCTTGAACTCAAGTACTTTCACAAAGACCTTGAACTCATGTACTTTCACAAAGAAGACCTTGAACTCAAGTACTTTCACAAAGAAAACCTTGAACTCAAGTACTTTTACAAAGAAAACCTTGAACTCAAGTACTTTCACAAAGAAGACCTTGAACTCAAGTATTTCACAAAGAAGACCTTGAACTCAAGTACTTTCACAAAGAAGACCTTGAACTCAAGTACTTTCACAAAGAAGACCTTGAACTCAAGTACTTTCACAAAGAAAACCTTGAACTCAAGGAAGGCTCAACTTTCAGTAATATATTATGACTGCAAATCGTAAAAAATACATTTTTTCATCTGTACGGATGTTACACCTTAACCTGGTAAAAATGATAACAGAGATCTTTATCATCTTTACAGATAATTTATGTAACACATTAATCATTTACAGCCTGTTCAAAGGTCTACTCAAATAAAGTTCACTGTAATTTATTTTAAATAAAATACTCTAAAGAAATAACTACTGCCACATCTATATTCAGCTCAAAATTTACTTGAATTTCAAACTGAAGTACATAAAGCTATAAATTGATTAAGGTTTGTTGCTTTTTTGATATATGAAGTGATTCTAAAGGAGAATTAATGTCTGTTAAATAGTGATAAATAACAATACGCAAGTAAAATTCGATGACGAGG
>NW_013668630.1:35812-46778 GCF_000517525.1 Limulus polyphemus | reverse complement strand
GTGCATCTAATACATCAATCCAGGTGTTTGTACCTTGTGCATCTAATACATCAATCCAGGTGTTTGTACCTTGTGCATCTAGTACTGTCAATCCAGGTGTTTGTACCTTGTGCATCTAGTACTTCAATCCATGTGGTTGTACCATGTGCATCTTGTTCATCCATACAGGTGTTTGTACCATGTGCATCTAGTACATCCATCCCGGTGTTTGTACCTTGTGTATCTAGTACATCCATCCAGGTGTCTGTCCTTTGTGCATCTGGTACATTGATCTAGTAAATGGATTCAGTATCAAAACCCAAATTTTAACATTATAAGCCTACAGACTTAATGTGAGCCACTGGGTGGCTACAAGTACTTGGTAAAGGACCATTGCTCTAATTAGTGAGTAGGGATAAACCATAGTAAACAAAAATCTATTTACATGTACTTGCTAAAACATACCCATTGAACTTGGGGGTAGGGGGGCTGGCCCCTCTGAAAATCTCCTAGACAAGTTGCTCCAACCGAGAAATAAAAAAATACTCTATACATATTAAACTTTTCAGCTTCTTTAGGGCAGAAAATGATCTTTCAGCAGTATATGTAGTCCTCGGAACCATCGTATAGATTTTGAGCATGGGAAAAGCTGATGGACAAACATCCTTAAGCACAAGATTTTTGCACATTGTTTCACAAAGTGAACATAAATCTTTGATAAATTTTTGGCACTTGTTCAATTTCATATTTCACACAGTCCTTTGATATTATTTAATGGCATCAGGTCATCTTGACAAATGTCATAACTTTCATCAAAATCAGTTGCAGATTGCTTGCATAGAGATTTCTCGATCACTGCTAGTTTATGCAAATCATCTGTAGGATATCTAACAGAAACTGATTCAACAGCAGCTGCAAACACTGATTGGTATATACTTTCAAATTCAGCTTCCACAGTTTGTGTGACTTTGCACTTCTGTGTAATGCAGGCTCTTCAAAGCCTATAAAATTAGAAGTGGATGAAATGGATTTATAAAACTGTGTTGCAATGCCAGCATCCTATAGAAGAGAAGCAGTGCCTTCAATTTTGGACAAAATTTAGGTGACTGTATTAGAATGTGCACTGGCTGAGTTATTTTCAAACAGCTTCAGACCAAAAAACACTGAACTCCTGCATGCTATTAATAAACCCATGAGCTTGTACATGCACATTTGATGGCAACACAGTATCATTACAGGTTTCCTCTAGCCAATCCAACAAATTGCCATATTGAGCTACAAACGACATCAACGCATTGCCTCGCAAAACCCAGCATAATTATCTGAATGTTTAGTGAAATATACGTTGTGTTTAAAAAATCACTTTCATATTTGAAATTAAAGCTATTTCTGTATAAAGAAATTTTATTCAAATCAAAATAATCAAATTATAAACCTAGAAAATTAAAAAAAAAAGAAATATCAATAGTTGTACATTGGTCTTGGGCAATAAATAATGTTAAGTTTGCACAATAAGGATTAGTGATCAGACTAATCTTAAGCCAATCAAGAGAAGTTTTTATACAAATATCCAAGTTACTCATGAAAAAAATATTTCCAATTTTCTCATAAACTAGACTACCCAGGTGCAGATAAATAGTATTTCCAGTGTGGAATATAACACTGTTTAGAATAATCTACACTGGCGTGTAGGCAATTATTTAACACTCCACTTATGAAGAAATGTTCGGGGTTAACCCCCATTGCCTCTCAGGTTTAGAAAAAGTTCAGCGGCTATGTAAAAGATCAATTAATGAGTAGAGTTGACTCACAGTACAGAGACAATGTATTTACAAGTACTTGCTAGAGGATCTTGCTACTAAAAGCTTCACTAACACTCTCAACACAGACTTGGTCAATTCAACCTACCAAGTGACTTCTTTGTACTCGTTTAAAGTCTTTATAGATTTAATACTTCTAACTTTCAATATAGTATGTATATCTTCACAAAATTTGGCAGCCTTTCAGTTAACATTATAAGTCTTTCACATACAAAAAATCATATTTTTAGTGACGTATTTTTAATAAACTAAACTAAAGATTTGTCCATGAATATATTGAGTATTTGTTTTGAATAGTCTGTATGTAAAGTGATTTTCATATTAAGATAAAAAATACTTTCTCCTTTCCAAAAATCTCAAATTTCATTTGTGTAATCTCTAAAACTTTCTAAATACACTTCGAATGTTTGTTTTCAGTAAAACTCTATATTGTATCTGTTATTTTCTCTAGCCTAACTCTATACAAGGTTGGCCAATTTGACTGACCTCATACCCCCCCCCCCAAATCTAAATTACCCTCTTTTTCTTTCTAGAATGATTTCGAAACTACATTCGTTTATCCTAAGTAGCTTTACACTCGTAACAGTATACATCTACTTATAATTAAATTTTATTGTGTCTAACTACTATCTGGACCATTATAAGGGGAAAGTGCAGCTCACATTACACTATCAATTTACATTACCCATGAGCTGCTCACGTGCATGCCTTATTAAACATTTTTATTATATTATTTTTATTATTATATATTTTACATAATCTAATCTTAACTAACCTAAAAATATACATATTTTTATATTTTAGTAACTTTTATAATAATAAATAAAGAATAAACATGAAAAACAAAAAATAAAGTACTTACTCAATCTTCTTTTTTCTTGCTGTCAATTGTCAATCACACTTAACCCTACCTTTTTTTACACTAATGGTAGCAATGCACTAAATAACATTTTCTTTCTGGCTTTCTAAATATGCGACAAAAGCTGTTACAAATTCATCCAAGCTCGTCGTTATTATTACTACGGGAGTGAAAAATGTATTATAAGTGAAATTGACACTTATCTGTTCAGAACACAATATACAATAAGTCATTTGATAGATGAAAACCTTGGCTTTCTATTGGTTATAAGTAATATATAATTAAACATAAGAGAGAACTATTAATCAATCCTGAAAGACAGGATCTGGCAGGAGGGTCTCATTTTATATTTGATAGCTCTGTAACCAAACAAAATTGAAGGCTATAAAAATTATGGTTTGTCTGAGCAATAACTATTTTATAGTGAGTAATTTATGTTTGTACTTATTGGAGAGGTGGTGGATAAAAGAGAGAAAATAAGATGTCTAAAAATAATGCGTCGTGCGTCACACTAGGGGAAATTCAGGACTTTTTTAACATTGTCTTGTATAATTAAGAACTTAACACTTATATAATTGAAATATGGATTGTTAGCTATGATTTTATGCTATACTAATTGCTATAACATAAACAAAAAGTAGTTTAATAAAACTTTGAATGTAAGACATAAAACTTTGTGTAATGCACAGTGAAGGATACCCATGGCAAGAGTTAAAACTGTTGGAAATACTGAATTATCGCTATACATTGAAATTGAAAGAGGGTCTGATAACCTAGGAGATTTTCTCCTCGAATACATATGTTGCATCTATCTATGGCCAATTCTCTTGGATCTTGTGGGAAGTGTTAATTCTACAAATGAAATATATGAATATAGAGAAACTACTAGATTAAAATCAGATAGTGTTTTGTAAGTTTTCTGATGAATGTAGAGAAACTACTAGATTAAAACCAGATAGTCTTTTGTAAGTTTTCTGATGAATGTAGAGAAACTATTAAAATCAAATAGTCTTTTGTAAGTTTTCTGATGAATGTAGAGAAACTATTAGATTAAAATCAGATAGTCTTTTGTAAGTTTTCTGATGAATGTAGAGAAACTATTAGATTAAAATCAGATAGTCTTTTGTAAGTTTTCTGAATACATTTTGAAACAAACAAGTAATAAGTTATATAGAGATGTTGAAAGTTAATCCTCACACAATAAAGTGAATATCATAAAAAATATTTCTCTTCAAATCTTCAAGGTATATATATATTACCTAACTGATTTCAATGCTTGTAAACGTTTCTGGTTTCTTTCCAAATCAGATTTTCTTTTTTCTATCTTGGCTTCCAAGTTTGTTTCATCTGTTGACACATTCTCTATTAAGATATTTATCTTCTGAATTTTCTCCTACAAAAGAATTGTCTTAGTTTATTATAGTGATTATACTGACTGAAAGAGCTAATACACTTGCTTAATAGTCTAGAAATCAATAAAACAGTATTTAAATTACTGAGATACACTGGATTGTTAACTTCACAACACAGACTTCTTCACTTTCAAAAACTTCACAGGCAGCAGTCATATTTTTTCTAACAACAAAATGAAACAAAATATTCAGAATTATTTTTACATTAAGTCTGTTAATAATACTGTACTGAGGACTTAAACTTTTGTAATCTTTCTACAAAAAAGTCTATCACTGATTCTCTGCTAGTGACTTTCCTAAACTTTGGTAATTGTTCTACATTCAGCCTATCAATAATACTCTACTAGTGACTTTCCTAAACTTTGGTAATTGTTCTACATTCAGTCTGTCAATAATTCTCTGCTAGTGACTTTCCTAAACCATGGTAATTGTTCTACATTCAGTCTATCAATAATTCTCTACTAGTGACTTTCCTAAACTTTGGTAATTGTTATACATTCAGCCTATCAATAATACTCTACAAGTGACTTTCCTAAACTTTGGTAATTGTTCTACATTCAGTCTGTCAATAATTCTCTGCTAGTGACTTTCCTAAACCATGGTAATTGTTCTACATTCAGTCTATCAATAATTCTCTACTAGTGACTTTCCTAAACTTTGGTAATTGTTATACATTCAGCCTATCAATAATACTCTACACGTGACTTTCCTAAACTTTGGTAATTGTTCTACATTCAGTCTGTTAATAATATTCTACTAGTGACTTTCCTAAACTTTGGTTATTGTTCTACATTCAGTCTGTCAACAATTCTCTACTAGTGACTTTCCTAAACTTTTTTAATTACTCTACATTCAGCCTATCAATAATTCTCTACTAGTGACTTTCCTAAACTTTGGGTAATTGTTATACATTCATCTATCAATAATTCTCTACTAGTGACTTTCCTAAACCTTGGTAATTGTTATACATTCATCTATCAATAATTCTCTACTAGTGACTTTCCTAAACCTTGGTAATTGTTATACATTCATCTATCAATAATACTCTACTAGAGACTTTCCTAAACTTTGGTTATTGTTATACATTCAGTCTGTCAATAATATTCTACTAGTGACTTTCCTAAACTTTGGTTATTGTTATACATTCAGTCTGTCAATAATACTCTACATGTGACTTTACTAAACTTTGGTTATTGTTATACATTCAGTCTGTCAATAATATTCTACTAGTGACTTTCCTAAACTTTTTTAATTACTCTACATTCAGCCTATCAATAATTCTCTACAAGTGACTTTCCTAAACTTTTGTAATTGTTCTACATTCAGCCTATCAATAATTCTCTACTAGTGACTTTCCTAAACCTTGGTAATTGTTATACATTCATCTATCAATAATACTCTACTAGAGACTTTCCTAAACTTTGGTTATTGTTATACATTCAGTCTGTCAATAATACTCTACATGTGACTTTACTAAACTTTGGTTATTGTTATACATTCAGTCTGTCAATAATATTCTACTAGTGACTTTCCTAAACTTTGGTTATTGTTATACATTCAGTCTGTCAATAATACTTTACTAGTGACTTTCCTAAACCTTGATAATTGTTATACATTCAGTCTGTTAATAATTTTCTACTAGTGACTTTCCTAAACCTTGGTAATTGTTCTACATTCAGTCTGTCAATAATACTCAACTAGTGACTTTCCTAAACTTTTGTAATTGTTATACATTAATTCTATTTATAATATTGTATCTAGTGACTTTCTTACACTTTTGTAATTGTTATACATTAATTCTGTTTATAATATTGTATCTAGTGACTTTCTTACACTTTTGTAATTGTTATACATTAATTCTGTTTATAATATTGTATCTAGTGACTTTCTTACATTCTTGTAATTGTTATACATTAATTCTGTTTATAATATTTTATCTAGTGACGTTCTTACATTCTTGTAGTTGTTCTACATTTATTTTATCCATTGTACCTTACATGTATTAGCTTGCTCACTAAACTTTTGCAATCCATGTGATATCCAATCTATTAACAATGTTTTAATAATGACAAAGAATGTGTTACCACATTACACACATTTTATAATAATTTTCTAATCATAAAAATGGTATGACTATGTAATTGCAGCATGGAGTTATGTATAAATTTAATTCTGTGTTTGCATTATTCATTCACTTGATTAAAAAGATATTTACTTCAACGTTTCGAATTGCATTTCGCAGTTCTCCTTCAAGTTCTGTGATATCCAGTTGCTTGGCAACCACTGTTGTCCGCATATCCTAAAAACAGAGAACAACAAAATCATTATCTGAAAGACCAACCAAAATAAACTCTTTTCTAATTGCTAAAGAGAAAATGTCTATTCTGCTACTAAGAAATTACAGAATTTCATAAAGAATCCTTAAATCAACATAAAGAATCCTTAAATCAACATAAAGAATCCTTAAATCAACATAAAGAATCCTTAAATCAACATAAAGAATCCTTAAATCAAAACTATTACACCTAGTTTTTGTTTATTTAAAAAGAAAAACACGCAACTGAAAATGGTTATAATTGAATAACTTAAGTTCTAGTGATATCTTCTTAATCATTGGACTTAGCTTTTTTTACAGCTTAGGTATCTTTCTGCGGGCATATCTAATCAGTTCTTCTTAATCACTGAATTAAACCAAGTTTCTTATAAAAGAATAATCCCTTATTCATAAATGCCAGTTTATCTGATCACTTCTTAATCACAGAGTTATATCAAACTTTCTTTTTTGTATTTTAAATGAGTAATTCTTTCTTCATATAATGCCAGTTTACCTGATTACTTCTTAATCACGGAGTTATATCAAGCTTCTTTTTGTATTTTAAAAGAGTAATCCCTTCTTCCTATAATGCCAGTTTACCTGATCAATTATTCTTAACCTTTTACAGAGGGGTAATGAGTCAAAGGCCATGTCAACGCATTTGCTGACTCGCATTCAAAATTTTATTGAACTACTATTTAATGAATTTATGTCATTAAGTTTCGTATCAAACTGTGTACTATAATTTAAATTTTCATATTTTACATTATTTAATTTCTTAATTTAAAAGCAAAGATGAAAAAAACACCTAAACATTTTTGTGTCATGTTGAATGCAGCACTGGTTCAAATTAGATGTTTGTGATGTCAAAATACAAAGTCTATAGTTTTGTACAAATTAGGAACTCAAATTACCAATATCCCTTTTTGCTCATGTACTGAATTAAACACAGTGGCCCCTGCTCACCTCTTTCCATTTTTGGAAATAGTCCCTTATATACACTTACTTCAGTATATGACATGTGAATAACCAACTAAAAGCTCAGAATGTCCCCTATTGGCTTTCTCAGCTATTTTCAAATATATCAGCATCAAACCTTCATGCTGATAAGTTGAGTCTTTAGCCTGTTCGAAATTTTATATATTTTTTAGGCCCAAGTACAGGTTATTTACTAAACTTGATAAATTATTGTGGAATTCGATGGTATCGATATAGTAATTTATTATTTTTTGGTTATTCAGATGTATATATAAAACCTAAAAAAATTATTTCATTTCACATCGTCCACGTGCAATATTTCTTAAGGCTTAGCAGCCTATGGCAAGCAGCAAATGAGTACAAAGTTCATAACTAGAAGAGATAATTGTTTGCTTTTACTTCTATATTTACTGTTCTATCTTTTAAGAAAAATAAGTTCAAGAACTTGTTTGTAAATAGTAACAATCTATATACATATTTGTATAATAATTGAAATGTGACTGTATTCTACAAAATACTAGTCCATTAAAACACAGCCAAGACAGGTCACTTTCTGAAGACTAAAGGTCAGTTTTATATTATTGGATATGGTAACATGAGTGCACGTGTGCCACATCATTGTAACTTCTGTTTTGTTAGCTAAGCACAACTGAAAGGTCAATATAATAAAAATAATATATATATATATATATAAATGTATAATGTTATGAGATTTAAGCTATTTAGTCTAAACATATATGTTTTCATGTTATAATTTGTTGTCATTCTAGAATGAAAGAAGCAGAATTTATATTTATTTCCTCATTTTTTACAGTAGTAGGAGATCGATCAAATAGACCAAACCGGCACAGAGATTCGTTAGGGAAAATAACAGATAAAATATAAAGTTTTTGCATGTGAAATTTTAAAATTTTCTGATGTATAAAAGTATTTTTAATCTTAAAATGAAAATTACTTTCCACATTGGATAGGCAACCTGTGAAAAGAAAAAGGATGTGAAAAACATTGCTTAACAAACCCTAAAACTTAATAAAAAAAATCTGATATTTTGTATATGAAAGCATTGTAATGTTTACTGATAATATGCAAATTTTTTTTAACATATGCTTACTAATTTTAAAGTTATAGCATGAAAACTATAACAAGCACAAAATGGTTAAGAGATCGGTCCCAGGGGCCAAGCCCGTGCTGAAAGAGTTAATCACTGAATTAGGAATAAGTTATGTTAAAGAGTAATCCCCCTTTTTCAAAACAAAAATCAATTCTGTGTTTATGGTAACATTCCAGGAAAAATTAGATTAGGTAAATAGTATTTCTTTTCCCCTAAGCAATATTACACTGTACCATATCATACCATTGTCAAAATAGAGAATTTTTTGCATACATTCTATCAAAACAAGAAATAAATTACTTTTAGTTTCTTTAGTTTTGTCTGTTCTTTCGGCAAATATGCATCATTTTTCTCCTTATATCATACTGATTTCACATAATGTATAGAGGTTATAGGCTGAAGTCCTCATTTTAAACAGTTTTTAATGAAGGAAGAACTGTCATGAATTTCTTTTTTTCTTCAATTCTTGTCATTTGCCACGAACTACAAAACACTCCTTGGTCTTAACACATGGGTGTGAGAAGTCTCTACGTTATTTCTATAAACAAGGAAACTCATTACTTAGCACTGGAATCAAGTGTTAAAGTCACGTTACTAAACATCATGAGGTACGTGCAACTACTTTTAGTAATAGTATGTAGATCAACATATGTCTTAGCTGACATTGTTAGAGATGGACACTTTGAGAAACTTTTACTCAAGAGTATAGTGCCTGTCAACAAACTGAAACAAGCAGGCTGTTTCAAAAAAGAAGCGTGTTTCATATTCTGTCTTGGAAAAAAAAAATGTTTACACAAAAATATTGGGAATCAACAAATAAATAATTATCTACTAAGGTTTGTTACCAAAAATTAGCATAATAATATTAGAATAAAAACACACAACTATGTTAATATAAATTTATTGCAATATTGACTTTTATCTGACAGAATTTCAAGTAAACATTCATGCAAATAATGTTAGTATTAATCATAGTTACATTCTGTGAAAGAGTTCATTACTGAATTTGCTCACTTGAATAACAGGGATTAAAACATTGCCAACTGATAAAAAATATTAGAGTATATTATTTGTATATTTTTTGCAAGAAATAGCCTAAAACTTTTTGAATCTGGAACTTTTTCCCAAGTCAATTGAGTTACCACAAACACAACATTTTATTTTCCCTAGGCCTAACCATTTCTTCTTGATCACTGAACTAAGCCTAAGTTATTTTAAAGAACAGTCCCTGCTTAAAGATTGCTGTCAATATCTAATCAGTTTTTACCTAATCACTGAATTAAGCCTACACTCTTTGGAAAAGTACTCCTGTTCATAACCTGCCAGTAATATCTAATAAATTTTCCTAATCACCGAGATAACATGGCAGAAGTACATCTTGTTAATGCTAAGTACGTGACAAGGAAAAATTTTGAATATATACATATGGTTTATACAATAGTGATGTTATACCTGATAAATGAATTAGTACTTCATTAATATCAGAACATAAATACACTCATTAACTCCTAAATGATCTTTCAGTTATCTTGGATAAGGTAAGTGAGGTCTTTTGAAAGTAGTTGCTAATTTTGTCAGTCTCATAAAAATTTGTAAATTCTATGATAAAATACGAAAACTCTAACAAACATCTTGTCACTAGTAGAAAGACAGCAGAGTTTAGTTTTAGAGCCAGATAAGTCTACTTTTCATGTTGATATATTTTATTCCTTTGGCACCTTTCTCTCCTTTTTTTTTTTACTTATTCATTACTGCTTATATACGAGTTAGCAGGGTTTACATGTCATCTATATCATCACTCATTACATATTAAGTGTTTATTGTTTTGGAGATGGATATGCCTATCATAGTGTGAGGTAAGCCTATTTTGCATGTTGATACAGTTTAGTGCATGGGTAGGCAACCAAATTTTTTTCCTGGCCATGGATGTGGCCAGTCAATCACAGAAAAGTTTTGCAAAATAAATTTATTTCAGGATTCTAATGACAGTCAAGGTCAATTATAAACACAATGCAAAAGTACAAATAAATACTTTTTCAAAATTACAAAAGTGTGAAATTTCATTGAGAGATTTGGCATTCTTTTTCTCTGACCAGCTAGAAAAACACACTATTGATGATTCTACAAGTTGGCCACATATTTTTGTGAAATGGCTACACATGGCCATTGGCCAATGGGCTGCCTACACAAGGTTTAGTGTCTTGGTGCCTATCTTTACTATTTCTCACTACTCCTACAGAGACACTAGCTTCCATAAAAACAGGTGGTTAATTCAGTTTTCTGTTTTGGTGATGGATATGCCTACTTAAATCTGAGTTAAACCTAAGTTGCATGTGATGATAGAGCTTAGTTTTTTGATACCTATTTTGTCTCACTATTCCTACAAATATAAAAATGCTTTTATAAGACTTATCTACACTGAGTGGTCACAAGTAAACAGACACCTAATTTTTCGTCATTTAGCTGATTTATGCTAACTAATTTGTGTTCACA
>NW_013668630.1:33713-35094 GCF_000517525.1 Limulus polyphemus | reverse complement strand
TGATGCCCCAAAGGATCAGCGAACTCCATGAAGATCTACTACATATTAATTAAATTATAAATATACAATTCATGTGAATATGACTGAAAACTTTCATTTTTTTTCTGAAAAGGTCTATTTCCTTGTGACCACACTGTGTATATCATCACTCAAATAAAATTAACTTACCTTTAGATCAAGCTCTCTTGCAAGCAAGTCATACAAGGCAGCTCCTTTAGTAGTTATTTCAGAGGCCAACTGCCTTGTTCTTTTTAAATCACTAACCTGTAATAAAAGTAAGAAATAATAAAAAATCAGCTTGTGACTTTTTCAAGAGTGAGAAGGCAAGTTCAGCAGTAACAGGAAGACTACTATAGACATATTATAATATTACTAGCCACGACCTGCAAAACATTTGAGGTAATTTTAATCCCCTTCACTTGAATTTTCCTTATTCTATCATTTTCACACATGCCACAAGCTATACTTTCTTGCATGGATTATGTGTTAGATTGATAAATCCTGGTCTATTTGAAAAATGTTTATGCAGTCAGACAACCAAATTCATGTAACCATAACTTTATTTAAAACTTCATGTAAACAATAAAGTATAGTAGTGGTATTTATAACAGTGTACAGAGTATGAAACAGTTATGAGCGTTCAGTGTATGACACGGATTTACGAGTTGAAATAAAGAAACAAAAATGAAGAATAAAACCCATACTAAAGAAAAAAAGTAGCTAAAAGGTGTTTATAGCAGCCTATGAAATGAACCAAAAGTTAAGTTATTGTCAAATAAATGTAAAGTTGTAATGAAAGCAAACTGAATATGCAGATTTGTCTGGTTCACAAAGTGATAAGCATATGGTTTTGAATGAATTGTGCATATGTATTTTAGACTTAAATAAGTTGAGAAACAATTTTATTTAGTGGAAATGTTAATTTTCTTTCGAGAAAATTACATGCGAGTTATGTGAAATACTTTACTACTAAAAAACTAAAGTTGAAATCGTAGCCATTTGTCACATGATGACAATGACATTGCACCATCATGTGGCATACTCTTTGCATTAATAAGTTTGACTAAGCAAAAAAAACCAGGTAAGGTGATTTTGAATGGAAAAACTAAAGTTGAAATCGTAGCCATTTGTCACATGATGACAATGACATTGCACCATCATGTGGCATACTCTTTGCATTAATAAGTTTGACTAAGCAAAAAAACCAGGTAAGGTGATTTTGAATGGAAAAACTAAAGTTGAAATCGTAGCCATTTGTCACATGATGACAATAACATTGCATCATCATGTGGCAGTCTCTTTGCATTAATAAGTTTGACTAAGCAAAAAACCAGGTAAGGTGATTTTGAATGGAAAAACTAAAGTTGAAATCGTAGCCATT
>NW_013668630.1:10635-32904 GCF_000517525.1 Limulus polyphemus | reverse complement strand
CATCATGTGGCAGTCTCTTTGCATTAATAAGTTTGACTAAGCAAAAAACCAGGTAAGGTGATTTTGAATGGAAAAACTAAAGCTGAAATCCGGACTCCTCGGACAAAGGTCTTTCTGACAATATGACATTTGTAGTGTTTGATCGAAAAATTTGTGAGAAAATTTCCAGACAAAAGCAAGTATATTATTTATATATATATAATTTTACAAGTTTTTAAAAATCTAGAAACTATGAGTAAAGCTCAGTAATAACTATGGTGAAAAAAAACTTTTATCACAGGACTTACAATAATCATTTTCTTGTTTATAAAAAAATATCATAAAGAATTGAGAGTAGAATATGTAACACAACAGAAAACTAGTAAAATCATATAAATCAAAACCAATATTGTATGTAATAAAAAAATCAGGATCAGTATTATACATAAAAACTTACATCAACAAAGAAAAATGATATTAAAAAATTTACAATCATGGTTTTTTATTAAAAAACAAAACCCTAGAAAATATCCAAAACAAGTTGTTAACAAATTTGAAATTCATAATTTTACTGATCTTGCCCTCTCCAGTGTAACAAGAAAACTAATAATAACTAGGTTTTCTATTCCAGCAACTACAAAGCACAGTAATTCTGGCCAACTAGCAAGATACAGCACAAATAACTGGCAAGATGTCTACATTATTAGATGCACATTCAAATAAAAACTGAAGATAAAAGAATAATTGAAATACAAAATTTTTGATTTAAAAGTGTATATTGTAACAAGTATTAAAAGACAGTATTGTGTCATAATATAAACATTTGTATTTATATGTTAACAGTTTCTAATTGAGTAAACCAAGACCTCTGGAATGTAAGAATAATGTTAAAAAACATAACTGAAAATTTTGCATAATTAAACCAGAATTCAGCAGATTAGTCAATCTCAAAAAAGTTCATATGAAAACATTTCCAGATTGAGATACCAATATAACAGGGCATAACTTGTCCAGCACTAGTTAACTGTGACAAAACACATTTCTTCTTAGAGTTACGATTTAAACTATACAGTTTTCCAGAAGGAACTAAGCTGATCAAATCTGAAATCGAAAAAGTAGAGTAAGGTCCAATGCCGACACAGTAATAATTTATGCTACATAAAAAAGTAACCCCATTCAAGTTACATAACGGTACAGAAGTTTATTAATACATCATTACATAACTCTATTTAATTAGTTGAACTGTGTGGTTATCATCTGTGGTCAAATATGACAACAGTTTAAACAACCTGTGACCTTAAATGTCAAACAACCTTTTTTAGAAATGGTCAAGAATGCAAGGCCTAAACTGAAATACTAGAATTTTTAAGTTTTTTGATATACAATTAGTTAACAATTTAAACACAAATGACTGTACAGATTAGAATGAATGGCATAAGTTATGTACTGCATGATGTAATACACTAATAACTTATGCATTTGCATACATACCCTTTCAGACAAGTTCACCTTTAAATTAGAAGAACTATCTTCATCAAGATCATCTCCTGACTCTTTAGTTCTCATGGCATTGTAGAGAAGTGTGGTGATCTTAAGTAACTCCTTAACCGAGTAACCATCAGCCATATAGAGCTTTTTCATATTCAACCTGATTTGAGCTTTAGTCCTCTATATGGATGTATATAAAAACCATACAATGTCACTTTCAAATAAAGCTTAAGTTATATGGAATAACCTGAACGTTAATCATCATGAGTGAGCCTTGCTATTCGTTACATTCCTACATATGAAGTGGACAAGTACGTAAAGACAGTAGTGTAAAATAAGGCTTCTTGTTGAAATAACCTACACAATAAAGAAGGTCAGAACTTTAATTTAACACTTCATTTGTCAGTCACTAGGTTTCCATTCAAATCTTAAGGCTTCGGTGATATTTGTAAGTAAATAAGTAATGTGATTAACATTTCTATACAATAATGACTCCACAACAGGGGGAGTTACACAAGCAATGGCAGGACTTAGGAAAATATTACATAAAGTAAAAACTACAAGAGCTACTGATCTAAGTAAACAACCCTATTAACTTCTTTTTTAAGAATTAACCTGTTTCAATAAGAGAACATACATATGATGAAGTTATTTAGAATGTTTCAATTAACATTACAATACTATTATTATGCACCTTCATTACTGTTACCTTCATCTACCATAAGAGTTATACAGGTATTAACCTCTTAGTTGTAACACAACTAAAAATGACAATTTATTTTTGTAATGAGATGCATAAAACATGGATATACAGATAAAAGGGTACTGAAGCAGTAACGGGTATTAGTGAGTCAGTGATAACTTTGCAGTACACACTTTCACAAATAAAAGTTAAGGCATGTGAAACTGAAAGGCAACCCAATAAGGTGATTAGTGGAGGGGTTATAAGTTTTTCAACCTATCAAAAATCTTTCTCTCTTCAATACCAACCATTACCATGAAGAGAAGAGTTTCTGGATCATCAGAGAAGATAGAACAAGGCTGACAACTAAGCCTTATCTCATGATTGTTATCTACTAAATCCTATAAGAAGCATGATGACAATTAATTCCTACCACAGGAATTAGTAGTCAGCATCCTTGTAACAGGAATTAGTAGTCAGCATCCTTGTAACAGGAATTAGTAGTCAGCATCCTTGCGGTAGGAATTAGTAGTCAACATCCTTGTAACAGGAACTAGTAGTCAGCATCCTTGTAACAGGAATTAGTAGTCAACATCCTTGTGGTAGGAATTAGTAGTCAGCATCCTTGTAACCAAGGATGCTGACTACTAATTCCTGTTACAAGGATGCTGACTACTAGTTCCTGTTACAAGGATGTTGACTACTAATTCCTGTTACAAGGATGCTGACTACTAATTCCTGTTACAAGGATGTTGACTACTAATTCCTGTTACAAGGATGCTGACTACTAGTTCCTGTTACAAGGATGTTGACTACTAATTCCTGTTACAAGTCCTATCCCAAATTACCCATAATGGAAGAAATTACTGATCAATATGCTGATATTTAATTTCATAGTTTAATACACAAACAACAAGAAATATGTTAGTGGCAGACTTGGAAATACTACCTTACAGAGACAATAGGAAACATGTTAGTAGCAGATACTTGAAAATACAACTTGCCATGAAGTGAGCAACAGACTTTACAAATATCACTCTATCTTGCTGTGTGTCGATATCACTGGGTAAATCAGCATCAGGATCATACCTGCAAGGAAATATGTGTGTATGATATAACTTAAGAATGTCCAACATACTGCATTATTGCCTAAGAGGCTATATTCATGTATTAAGTCATCATGTTTACGAGACTTCCAATACTAATTGAAAACCATCTGCATATTATACACACACACATATATACACAGATATTTCAAGTTATAACAATTCACCACTAAAATCTACTGAATATCTAGAACTGAAATGGCTACGATATTACTGTGATGCTTGTATAGTCTGTTACTACTGTGATGCTTGTATTATCTATGTTACTACTGTGATGCTTGTATTGTCTATGTTACTATTGTGATGCTTGTATTATCTATGTTACTACTGTGATGCTTGTATTATCTATGTTGCTACTGTGATGCTTGTATTATCTATGACATTACTGTGATGCTTGTGTTATCTATGTTACTACGGTGATGCTTGTATTATCTATGTTACTACTGTGATGCTTGTATTATCTATGTTACTACTGTGATGCTTGTATTATCTATGTTACTACTGTGATGCTTGTATTATCTATGTTACTACTGTGATGCTTGTATTATCTATATTACTACTGTGATGCTTGAATTGTCTATGTTACTACAGCGATGCTTATATTATCTATGACATTACTGTGATGCTTGTATTGCCTATGTTACTATTGTGATGCTTGTACTGTCTATGTTACTACTGTGATGCTTGTACTGTCTATGATATTACTGTGATGCTTGTATTGTCTATGATATTACTGTGATGCTTGTATTGTCTATGTTACTACTGTGATACTTGTACTGTCTATGATATTACTGTGATGCTTGTATTGTCTATGATATTACTGTGATGCTTGTATTGTCTATGTTACTACTGTGATACTTGTATTGTCTATGTTACTACTGTGATGCTTGTATTATCTGTTACTACTGTGATGCTTGTATTGTCTATGTTACTACTGTGATGCTTGTATTGTCTATGTTACTACTGTGATGCTTGTATTATCTATGTTACTACTGTGATGCTTGTATTGTCTATGTTACTACTGTGATGCTGTGACGTTTTTTAATTAAAGTTTGAATGTAACACTGTAAAAGGTCATCAAATGCATACTTTGGCCTTTATGTGTATTGAAAGGGTTAACGGAAACAGAAGTAGCTGTATTGAAAGGATTAACGGAAACAGAAGTAGCTGTATTGAAAGGGTTAACGGAAACAGAAGTAGCTTAGCTACGAGCAAACAGCTTAGAGTAAAATATCTATATGAACTTTGGAGTTTCCTGATAACTTCAGTGGTTAAAAGAAATGTTAAGATAAAACTGTCCAAATATAAACATGGAAATAGTGCAGAAAAATAAAACAAAAAATGTAAGTAGAATGTTTTAACTATTACATGGGAATATGACTAATGACTGTAGATGTTGACAAAAACAGATTCAATAAAGCAATAAAAAATCTAGCTCAAACTGTACCTTAAAACTAAAAGTGATTTGAGCAGTAGTTGTTAACAGATTAAGCATGCATAGTGTGACTAGTGTCAGTGAGATTTCTCCAGCAAGTAAAATTTTAGTTATTAGTTGATAGAGATGATAGATTTTCACTGTTAAGTACACAACTGACAGAGGGAAGTTCTGAAAAGTTCATCACAGTTGAAATCTTGTGTTCAAAGAGAAACTGTAGGTTTAAAACTCAAACATACTGTAAGATAGACTTAGAAATAGATAGTGTTCCAGACAAGATTTCCTACAAAATCATGGCAGGGATTTTAAGTTTGGAATGAATCATATGTTCAGACGTGTGTGTTTATGTAGAAACATTTGATAACTTACTGCTAACTCAGTCATGTAGTCCAATGTCTAACACATGACAGTGAGGCTAGGTATCAGGAATGAAAACACTATACCACTAGTACTTCTTGTAGTGATGAGACATAGAAAAGGAGAGACTGCTAGTATGTCTAAGTACTGTAAAAGAGACAGAGCTAAAAAAAGAGAAAATCACTAAGCCTAGTAATAGGGAGAGAGTTAAAACAAGCAGAGAACATTAATGAGAAATAAAGCAGCAAATATTGGTAAAATAAACAGAGGTAAGATAAAAATAATGAACAGTAAGCAATTACATAACTAATAATGGCCCCTCAGATGACCCTACATCTAGAGTAGGCAACAGGAGACTGTTAGAACGTAATTAAGGTTACAGACACACAAACACATGAAATAAGTCAAATCGTTAATAAAATTAAAGTAGAAGACTAAACAAAGTGAAGAAATTAATTAAATCATTTATATTAGATGAGTCATTTATATATACTTTAATGTGCAAGTAAAGCAATTAAGAAAGTTAACATTTTCTTAAATTGAAAATGCATTTCCAATAATACTTACCTTCTTCTGACACATAAGCTATTCCTCGATGTTGGCTTTGCCATAGAAGCATTGGTCTCCCATGCTCCAGTCTTTTATACACCACTTAAATGTTCTTGGCATTATCTAATTTGCAAATCCTTCCACCCACATCAATGCACTCTCTATCCTGACACTGTATATAAGCACCTCACTCAGATAATGAGACTTACATCATCCCAGTCTCTAACACCGGCTTTTAGTAGGGAGGAAGGGTAGGAGAGTGTCAGTGGAGGTAAGTATTATTAGAAATACATTTTCAATTTAGGAAAATGTTAACTTCCAAAACATACTTATCTCTGCTGCCACTTATAGCTAGAATTCCACATTGAGAAGGTGGAGGGGCCAGTGCAGGCATTATCCATACAGACAGTGTCTGTATAGATCATGGGTGTACCAAAATAAGAAATGGCACCGGAGTGGGGAACCGCACTACATCCAGAACAGGTATGCTTTTCACCCTGAACTTAGTTCCTGTATCAAGGATGGAATTGTACATGAGAGATCATCACTATAGGTCAGCCCCAACTAGATAGCTGAGGTTCCACAACTCAGGTTGGAATTAAGGGGTCTTGGTCCGTATATCCCACGTTGGTGGCTAATGCAATTGGAATACAATGTTATGTGTAGATATACTTTTCAATGGATCCCAATCTGTAGCCATAGAGTGATACTTTCTGAATCACAGAAATCACAATGAGAAAGTAACCAACACTGAAGCAGATAAATCTTTTCCTAGACCCGAAGAAGCCTGAAAGGCACCACCCCAGGCTTGGAATGTCGGAATCATGTATCCCTTACTCGACCAAAGAAACAGAACTCATTCGGTCTGGAATTATGAACATTCATCCTCACTCCCAAATTTAGTCAGAAAGGATGTGGTATAACTGTGTTCAACCATGGATCCAGGATGGGACAACTAAATGTTTGGAAAGGAATTCACTTTAACACTCTGAAGGAAAAGCCTCCGTCCACCACCCCAGTGGCTGGAAACTGGGTTTGGTATGGACTCTCTAGCTCCACTAGTATAATCTGAGGGTTAATGCATATTGGGGAGCTCTGGAAACAGTGTAATAGGTGAACCAAGTTCCCCAAATTTTTAAAACACAAACCAACCCAAATTTATTCAATCTGATGATTGGCAAGGATGGGTGGGATCCCCTTTAGCTTTACTTGTGATAGTCAATGAATGGCAGTCCAGAGTAGTATCGTAATACCACCTGGTGAGCTCCTAAGTGGTCTTATGGTAGTAATTATAGTGAAATAGTGGTTGCTAGTGTGGAATTAGTTTGATAAAAGCACACCTGTCTGGGCAACACTCGCACAGAGTGGTATCCTGTGAAAACAAGGTAAGGGTCCCTGAAAGGTAGAAATAAAAATACTCACCCCTCTATATAATCTAGCAGAAATACTTAAGGTAGTTACAGGGGGTAAGCAAAAACCCCCAGATGAAGAGACTGCTAGATCAGGCAAATAATGTGACTTAAAGGTACTGGGGAAGGTATACATACCAGTAAACTCTCCTTCTCAACTTGACAGCTTTTCCACATGCTTTGAGGCAACCCAGCTAGTATAGGGAAACCAACCAATAACAGAAATTTTCATCTAGTATATTACCTCTGGATCGAAAGTAATTATCGGTATACATCACATACCCCACACCGCTCTTAAAAAATCTAGCATTCTCAACAATACCATAATTCTGCACGTGGGATCGAAGAGAAACTAAAGTTTCTGAGCACCCCTAGTTGTCTCTCAAGCCCCTCTGGGGCTTGTGTGAGATATAAACTGCCACGACACATGTGACTCACAGAAGATACCTCACCTTCAAAGCCCAGAATAAAGTGCTGTCTAGTATCTCTAGAGGTATAAGTGCAGGCAACAAAACCTGCAAGACCCTCACTGAACATGACCAACAACAAAATCTGATTGGACGTACAGAGAAAAAGTGAGCAGATGAATCAGAGAGAAGGATTTAACCCCCTTTTCTATCTGGCAGAATATGAGGTAAGAAGAACTGGTCTGAAAACATTGAATGAGAAAGTGGTCTGTGGACAAACAATGCAAATCACTCTGACGGATGATGTCCATAGGTCAGTAGCCACAAAAATAAATCTGCAGGTAAAGGAGATACATGGCATATAAGATTCAGGTCACAAACAGGTGTAGAGAAAGAACACGTAACCTCAATCTACCTGTTAGGTAACTGGAATGGTCATTTGGGACCAATTACCCAGGACGATATGCGGAATCTAGAACTAGGGATTCAAAAAATATGTAGTTGTGATAATCGGACAATATTCAATAAGGCCACCATAAACAATGGCTATTGTGGAAGATGCGAAAACCTCTATTAAAGAGCCAAGTCAAAAACAAGTTATGGATGACACCACTGATTGAAAAGGGTTCAACCTCCTCTCAATACAACATTGCCAATATGCATGTCATTACTGTTGAGAAAAGTTCCTTTTGGACTAAGCAGAAATTGAGACTTGTCAACCTTAGAAATTAAACCCCAGTGCAGAGTGAAAGACAACATAACCTCTATGGCAGAAGCTTGAGCTTCTGGATAGCAATGTGCATCATATCAGTCATGGCTGCCTCCAGAGAGAGAGCCTAAAAGGAAGTGGAAAAATTGGACACACTGGAAGGGACCACGGAAGCAGAAAACCAGGTGTAGCCACCAATTTGGTGCGATCAACAGGATCTGTCACTGGGTTGGAACAAGTCATATTTTGTACCCTGGATAACATATGAAATGAAGAGAAAGTTGAGAATGGTAATCCCATCCTGTCCAGGTGGAAAGCATCTATTGTAAAAATGCAAAGATGAGGTACTGGAGATCAAATTGCCAGAGTTGGATGATCCAATGAGAGGCCAACCTACCAATTTGTGTTGCAAAATGAGAGGCAATCCAACATCTATTCTGCCGGGAGAATCTGTTTGTATTAAGAGGATTGACCTGCTACCACAGGCATAACCTATGGAATATGGCAATCTAGAATGGTAATAAAACTAGTCCCGTGAAAGGAGGCCCAAAATTCAAAAATAAAGATCACATGTCTCCTTGATGAGAAATATAAGACACCACCACAGAAGTGTCTGAATGAAGCCTGATGATTTACCCTTAAGAAGCCCAGGCCATGAGGCCTTGCCTGTTGAAGAGCAAGAAGGATGAAAACATTGTGTAGGGAATCCTCATTGTCTGTGTATAGACTCTGGGATTCCTGATTGTTGGTATAAGTACCCCATCCCTGAAGCAAGGCAATTGTGAAGAGAATGGAACTCTGGATGAGGTGGCAGTAGAGGAACCCAAATTGTAGTAGTATTCCGACTAGTGATCCTGATTAACTAAACTGGGGAAATCATGAAATAGATGTTTACAATCCCCAGTTGCTTAAAGACCAATAAAAGAATCGCTTATGTTCTCATCCCAAAGGCACGAAGGAATCGAGTGGTGCCCACATTCCCAGAAAAAAAAGAACCATCCATGCAGTGGGAGAGGTAAGGGTGTGGCATCCTATTCTATAGTGTTTAGCAGGACGAGAGATAGTTGATACCAACTGAGAGATGAGATGAAAAATAAAAAATACCCAGAGTGATGATATATTGTATTGGAGCAAGAATAGATGTTACAGTCCTAAAGGGAAGCAAGTAGGGGTTGTATTCTGAAAGTAAAATCAGGATGTGATGGTCTAACACTTGATCAAATGTTGCCAGCAGTAACCAATCATCTGTGGAATGATGTGTGCACAGTACAATGAAATGAAGGGGCAAAAAAACTTGTACAATATAGCAGAACCCATGTTAAGCAAATGTGAGTTCAAGGAAAAAAAATGGATCTACAGTACCTGACCCTTGTGCACCACAAATGCCAATAGTGGTGGGACTCCACTGCCAAGGCAAAGTTCAGATAGGAGCTGATTACAAACAAATTGGATATCTACAATCCCAGTAAAAAAAATATCAACACAGATTGGGGAATGAGTAACTTGTGAACCGTAGAGAAGCTAAGCATTGATATAGACATAGAAGATCAATGACTAGATATCAATCTCCCATCTTCACAGGACCAACAATTAACAGGAATAAAAACTCTGAAGAACTAGCTGGACTCTCTCACTAACCCCAGAACAACAAGACTCAGATAACCCTAGAACTAAGTTCCAAATCCCAATGAACTGTGGGGAACAGAAACCCTACAGTTTGAGTGGATAATAGTAGGGAAAATATGAACTGAACAACTAATTTTGACCCAAGGACCATGGTTAAGATTACCACACATCCAGAAATTCTTGGAACCAAGCCCCCACAGCCTCTGAAAGTATACAATAATCACAGACACTGCTGGTGATCTGATTAAGCAGTGCAAACCTTGGATATAGACAGAATCTATTCTGAGGACCAAAGTACTGAGGAGCTGATGTCAGGGATCTTTACTCACAAATAGGTGCAGAACTATGACTCCTCTGTAGGAGCCGATGAAATTCAAGACTACAACAACAACTGGGAGGAATGTACAAGCCAAAATCTGAATCAATGTGCATGCTAACAATGGATTCAGCGCATCCTCAATGAAGCTGGTGATCCTGAGAGTCTTCAAACAAAGAGAAGTGAAAGGAAACAAAATGCTGAAGTTGAGTTGTAAGTCCATAGACTTATTCAGTCCCATCAGGGGACATAGACCTATATAGGTGAACTACGAACGAGTCGGATAAGGCCTAACTGTCCCTTCACATAACTAAGAAGTAAACCTTCCAGCATGAACCACAATATACATGTATGGATAAAAAAACCACTAAAATTTGCTCCCAGACCTTTCAGCCATCAAGTAAATTGCAGGCTCAAAAGCAACCAGGAAAAAGCCCAAAACATCACACACTCAAAGAACCAACAGAAGACAAACAAATCTAAGGCAGCTTATTCCAAAGTGGCCTCCTTTTAATTTTTCATACATCATTTAAAGACCTTGGTGATTATCGTTGATTCAAACAGCATTTTTTGAGGTAAAGTAAGTTGTCTTGTTAGAGCAAAGCAACTTCGGGCCATCTGCCATGTCCATCCTAGGGAATCAAACCTCGGACCCCAGCTCTGCGAGTCTGTAAACTTGCGCCAACAGACTAAAGGAAGACACAGGGAAAAGCGAATCTAAAGTCTCTCCTAAATGTCGAGTATCACCTTTAATTACAGTCTCAGAGTCCCCCAGAGAACCACCACAGGACCGATTATATATGTATCCATCTCACTATGAATAAGATCGCTGACAGTCTCAACCGAGAGTGACCCCCCCCCCCCTGATTCTCGTGCGATGCTAGATATCAGAGGTGGGAGAGGAGAGACCCAATTTGTCTCTGTCCCAGAAATAATAATCTGGGAATTCATAACATAATTGAATGAAAAAAATATTTTTAAAAATTATCAGTTATTATGAAATCAACTAGATAACATGATAACGTTCAAAGTATCTTCGAACAATCGTAATACTGGGAAACCTGTTAGTGATGCTTCATTGAAAAAGTGATAAAATCATCTGAATGAGGTGCTTATATACAGTACCAGGATAGAGGGCCCATTGATGTAGGTGGAGATTATCACAAAACAATTATCACCAAGGGCAACTGAGAAGGGTATAAAAGACTGGAGTAAGCGAGAAAAAATCAGACTAATGCTCAGATAGGCAAGGAAGAAACCTGGCAGTGGAGTAATAGCTATAAGTTGCAGTGGAGGTAATTATGTTTTGGAAGACACAGCATCTATAAAAGTGTTAATTACAAATTAAAGTAGTGCTTCCTAAACAAGTAGTACTGGGTACAGCTGATAGTATAAAAAACTACACAAAGATAAAATATGTTTTACTAGGAAGTGTATAAAACGTCAAACTGATTAGGATAATACATTAGTGTATATATACACTAACCACAAGTAATGGCCACTGAGCTCATTAATAGAATAGAGAGATCTATTTGTAGAACGTGATTTTAATGGCTGTACCAATAAAGTAAAACATAGGATAGTATTAACAAGTTATACACTTACAGTCCAGAGTACCAGAGAAGAACAGGATAGTAAAAACAAGGAGCTATAAAAGCCAGTAGTAGTCCTTATGCTCCCCTGTGGTGTTAGTTCCTATAAGGGATGGTAATTTAAGGTTTTGTATTGATTTTAGGAGGTTTAACCAAGTCATGTTCAAAGACATGTATCCATTACCTAATATACAAAAGACCTTAAATAGGTACATTTCCTCCATAGTGACTATTGGCAAGTCAAGGCTAAAAATAAAGAAAACTGCATTTTTACCTTCTAGAAAGTATCTGTTCAATAGAATGCCTTTTGGTTTATAATCTGCAAGGTTTCAAAGAACAATCAGAGTAAAACATGTTTCATATACTCTTTAACAAAAACTTGAAGTTAAAACTCTCAAGTGCCAATTTTTAAGGAAAGAAATGGATTCTTTAGGTCATATGGTGACTGCAGATGTTGTAAACTACAATCTGAAAAAAGTAACAAGAATGTAGAAATTGTCCAGTACTGAAAACAGTAAAATATAGGAGTTTATGAACGGTGTATTCCACATTTTACAATACTTGCAAGACCCTTACAAGAACAGACAAAAAAAAATGTTTTCCAGTAGATAAATAAGAGGCATCTCAGAATCTACAAGATTTATTACTAAACGCTCCAATTTTGAGTTACCTAGATTTTATCAGAGTTTACATGAAATACAGATTGTTTCAGTTTATGCAATAGAAGCAGTTTAATTGCAGTTAGGTAAAGATGGAAAAAAAAACCCATACCATAGTAAAGCTGAAATCAATTACTCAGTCACTCAGCAAGAATGTTTAACAGTGTTACATGGTATTTTGTTGTTACCTGTTTAACATAAAGTTCACCATAATCAAATATCACAAACTCTTACATAGTGTTTGATGACACTAAAGATCCACTCCAAGGTTAGTCAGGTGGTTGTTGCTATTACAGGATTATGAATACAAAGTAATCCATAGATAAAGTTGAAAACACTCTAATGTAGATATATTAAGTAGAGTTAAAGCTGGAGACTTAATAGTTGATTCAAAACAAATATATAACATATAAATGCAACGTGCAAATACAGAAGAAAAACAAATCCCATAAACTGTAGACAAGGACAGCAAGTTACTTTCTGACTATTATGAAATTACTTTTTTAATCACTTGCTATTTAAAGTGTGTTCTTTTTAACTACACCTGAGGAATGTACCAACTGAATACCCACACAAATAAGTTATTGTGACTTCATGAGAAAAGGTTAGTTTTAAATAAATTTTGTTACAATAACAGTATACCACTCTCATATATGATAAAATAATTCCATTTCAAGTATTCTACTTTCTTACATATTAGAGATATGTAAAGCTTATATCTGATATGATACTTCATTTTTTCCCATTAAGTCTGACAATATGACCTACATATACATAACACCATGAAAGTTAAGCACAGGCATCCTTCTGAAATTAAATCTAATGTTTTAAAATTTTCTTGTCACCAAAATACCCTTGAATAAAAATAATTAGAAAGGAAATAATAGCCCTCAAGAGAATTTGAAGCAGAAATTTCACTAATTAATGTAGACTCAGTCACAAACACACACATTATTCAACATTCAGCTTAAGATAAACCACCACAAGGGTTTCCTATTCTGGCAGTACTGCAACAAAACCTTATCCTAATGAAGCTTTACACACCTTGAACCTTACCTTTTCACTAGCCATTTAAGAATTTCAGCTACAAGTGGAAAATTTGGATTACAAAAATTTTCCATTGAAATCATTCTTGGATATCCCAAAACCCTCATCATTTCTGTAAAGTCTGTAAAATAGGAGAAACAATGAACACTCTCGAAAAGTTTGCTTTTTCAAAATTAATTAGCTGTGTGAGGCCTAACAAGGAGTATTCTTATTGTCTTTATGAGTGAGTGAGGCCTAAAAAGTATTTTTGTTGAAGTTATGAGTAAGGCCTAACAAGGAGTATACTCATTGTCAAGTTAATAGACTAGATATAACCAAACTAAGGTCAATGGGCATTCTTATATTAACTTAGAAACGTTGATATTTTCTGTCATAACAAAAAGCCTAATTGTTAGAAATAGTTTAAAATAATTTGTCAAACTTTTTAGAAATGTCTGTATATGACTAAAGAAATATTTAGAAATTTCCAAGCAAATCATCATA
Source organism: Limulus polyphemus (assembly GCF_000517525.1). Classification (NCBI taxonomy): domain Eukaryota; kingdom Metazoa; phylum Arthropoda; class Merostomata; order Xiphosura; family Limulidae; genus Limulus; species Limulus polyphemus. Next base: position 19,060 of record NW_013668630.1, on the reverse strand, counting down.
TTAAAATAGTTATATAAAGTGTAAACATGCATTAGTTATAAAACAACCTTACATCTGAATACAGAGCTTAAGAAGCCAGTTCAGCAAACAAAAATTACCAAGGAGGTTGTTATACTGACATTAGAAATTTGTTCAACCAACAAAAACTACCAAGGAGGTTGTTATACTGACATTAGAAATTTTTCAACCAACAAAAACTACCAAGTGGTTTGTTTTACCAACATTAGAAATTTGTTCAACCAACAAAAACTACCGAGGAGGTTGTTATACTGACATTAGAAATTTGTTCAACCAACAAAAACTAGTAAGGGGTTCTTTGGTAGATTGTTTAGGCAGAGTATTTATGATGAAACCTAGTTGAATAGATGGCAACTGCCTGTCGTAGAAAAACAAGTGTTGAGGATGACATTTTAAAAGTCTTCCGCCTTTTGTCTTCAGGTCAGTGTGTGTTTGGTGTTGTTGTTCTTTATAGTATTCTGGTGGATTGTAGAGAGCATGCTATGGTTGGTTGGTTTATCTCTGTTTCTGATTGGTGGAGAGACTTCCTGTAAATTCAACCAATGGTAGTCACATGTTACTCAAATGGATAGCCAAGAAATTCAACATAGACATTAGGTGGAAATTTTACAGACATTAAGATCTATTCTGGTGAAAAACAAACAGAAACCTACCAATGAAAAAGACAAAAATATTATTTATGAAATTCTGTGTTCCTTCAATTAAACATACATTGGAGAAATGGGAATAAGACTTGTGACAAAAATAAAAGAACATAAAGACAGTACGAGACTCATGAAAACACAAACTTCAGCCATTGCAGAACACACCATGTTAAATGGACAGAAAATAAATTGGGAAAAAACTAGAATCATTGACACAGACAAATTCTGGAAGCCATGAAAAATTAAAGAATCATTTTACATCAATACAATAAAACATTCACTAACAGAGATTCCAGATTAGAGGTGAGTAACCTGTGCCTACCATTGGTTGAATCTACTGGAAGTCTCTCCACCAATCAGAAACGGGGATAAACCAACCAATCATAACACACAATACTACAAAGAGCAAGAACAACATACAAACACTGATCAGAAGAGAAATGGCAGAAGACTTTTAAAACATCATTCTCTACATTTGTGTTTCTGCAACAGGCAGTTGCTATCTAAGTTTTACAAAGGGGTTGCTGTACCGACATTAGAAATTTTTTCAACCAACAAAAGTTACTATATAGTTGTTGTTCCAAAATTAGAAATTTTTAAAGGTATGCATCACTCAAACAGAATACTATCTGGCTCTCTCTCTATTTACACAGAAATGATTTATAGAGAAGAAGTTGTGGAGCTGGTACACAGTTTATGGAAAGTTTTTCATTCTTTCTAATAAATCTTCTTTAAGCTACAAACTGGAGACTTTAATTTCTAGTTGGGGCTATGTATAACAAACAAACAATTTATATAAACATCCTAGTTTTTTACTTTGTTTTAATTCATTTAAAGTCTTCACTATATAAGGAATTAGTTTGTTAGAAAATCTTTCATGATATCAGTGCTAGTACAATTGAATTAGTAGGAATCAAGTTTCAAACAAATAGCTACTTCAACTGACTATTGTAACACACATACCTTGAATTTTTTACCTCACAAAAATGATCTTGTTTATTAATTATATTACAGATTTCTTTTCACTAAAGGTAAAATGGAAAATATAATCTGAGATATATCAAAAATCCTATTTATATCTTGTAAATCAATCTCCCTTTTCTAAAATCAGTTATTTGTGTACTTTTTGATGACTTACATTGCTGTAGCTGACAAAATAAATGGATTTTCTTTTTGAAAGACAATTAAATATAAATAGATGAAAACAAAATCTATATACAAAAGTGTATTAAAAAATACAAAAATGTTATGTTAAGTAGCACACAAAACATGATAACCATAACTTAACATATCACAAAGATCACCAACATGTTTTACAAGGTCATGCCTTAGTTGTTGTAATTCAGTTTTATCAAAATAGTGAGTTTTTGAATTACCATATCAACAAGAAATTTAATGCAAGGTTATCCAACACTTTTCTAAATTACCTGGTATTTAATTAACCAACATAACATTGATGCCAACCTCATTTCACAAATACTTTCAAGTTTTATTCTTAAATATAATTTCTCATAACCGAATCTTATTAAATTTTTTTAAGTTAATACTTTCATTTTATGATTTATTAAACTGATGTTTTTCTCATTAATTTTTTATCCATCAGCCACAACTTCCTTATACTTTAATATTATTATTTTTTACAATTACAGAAAAACTACAGCGGATTTTAAAACATTAAAATCAATACTAGTGGTTTTACTATGTAACTTGTAGAAAGCAAAAAGCACAGAAATGTCAAAAGTTCTGTGCGCAGACCATTCTAAGTGTAACTTAAAACTACAGTAATTTGTATCGATGTTTACATTTTTATTACTAACAGTAACAGTTTATCTTAATGTAATTGTTAGTATTATGTAGTTTTGTCCATAATAATAATTAAACTTTACAAAAGGGATTTCAAAGTCAAACGTTAACTCTGCTTGTTAGTTAATTTGTATTAATTATGAATATGAATTAAAATATTAAGACTATAATTTATAAATAGTATAAAATAAAATCGAATTTGAAGTTAAACCGTATAAATCATAATGTTGTAAGCAGTGCTCAACTGTACCTATACTTACTTCGAAGATCTCGGTAGGACATTTTTAACAGAATATAAAATAACTTATTAAAAATATTTTAATATTAATATTTTAGTTTTAGATTGTTCTAAGTATTATAATAAAAACAATAGTTTAGGCATGCGATCAACAGAGAAACATCCCTCAAACTGACAGTTCGCCCTCTCGAGGTAGGTAATTGTAATAAACATAACGATGAAAATGAAAATGCCTATAACCGAGCGGTTTGGAAAGGTAAACCTTTTTTCGACAAGGGCAAAAACTGATATGTATAGAAAAATGTATAATTGCATTTATCTAATTATGTATTTTATAAACATTTTTACATATCCCCCTCCACCACCAATGACTTAGTGGTAAGTCTAAAGGTTAATAACGATAAAAAAATCGGGTTTCGATACCCATAGCGAACACAATTACAATCTAGGAAATTTCATCGCTTGGATGTTTTCTAAATATGGTTGGAGACGGCTTGAATGGGTAATGAAGAAAAACTTTAATATAAGTTTAACATAACAGCAAATGTACAACGTTTCGACAAGGTTTTGCCATTATCAGGTACAAGTAGTTTACCATTCAAGCCGTCTCCAACCATTATTAGTCTCAAAGTGGGTTCCTCGTCATCGAATTAGTTTTCTAAATATGTTTCTGTTGCTTCCTTCATAAAAAAATTTGAAATGTCTATCAAAAACTCTGAGAATTTAGTCACTTTATTCAATTAGTCACACTTGACGTAAAAAAATATGTTCAATCAAGTCCCCGTCCTTGAAGCAATGAATGCAGCTCTGGAATGTTACCAAAACGATTCTAATCCTCGTTTTTGCTTAAACATCAACACTATAAGAAAATTGTTTCTCCTTTCCGCTAAATCTTCCATTTTCCAGTTTGAAGGTGTAAAGTATATCCAAACCAAATGCCTATGCATGATAAATCCAGTAGCTTCAGTACTTGCCAATATATTTATCATAATATTACGTCTCCGTTCGTTCGTTAATTTTCCGTAAATTCGTTCCGACGAAACTTTAGCGACACAAGTCCTTTCTTAAATAAAACTGGTTTATTCTTTTCGAATACAACTTTACGATACACTTAATTTCAACAGTCGCTCTATAACAAACGCTATAACTCACGTGGCCAACAATATTCTGTCCGCATACATTCAATTACTCTTTACCTCCCCGTCGCTTCGTGGCCGGTCTTATATATACAAGACTACACTATATCTAGAAGGATCACGAGATTTAAGGAAAGGACGTGAATGTTCTAGAACGACGTGGCGTGATACTAGTCACCTGACCTCGATGTCGTAACAATAAGAAATTGAAGACATTGCCATCTCAAATTCACTTGACAAACCATTTTTTTTTGGTTTCGATAAGTTGATGACATTTATTCAGCTTTCGATAACTTTAACGTTATTTACGAATTTTTCTCTCATTTAAATTTAGATCATTTAGTGAGTTGGGCAAATAAATGGCAAGTGTGTTTTAATTATAATCAATGCAAGATAATGCATGTGAATTATCATAATTTGATTTATAAGTATAATTTAGATGGGAATAACCATAAGCAGTGCCATAAAGAAAGGGGTCTTGATGTAATGGTTGATCAGTCTCTTAAGCCATCCAAGCAGTGCGCTATTGGTAGTGGTAGGGAAAATGGGACTTTATGTTTTTTTATACAGAAATATTGAATATAAGTATAAAGAGGTTATAACTTCATTATATAGATCACTGGATATCCACATTTAGAGTATTGTTTTCAGTCTTGGACTCTTTAACTTGGGGGCATTAAATTGTTGGAAAGAGTACAGAGGACGGTAACTAGAATGGTGCCTAGGATGTAAGTATTGTTGTATGAGGAGATGTTGAAATCTCTCAAATTGTTTTCTCTTGAAAAAAAGAAGAGTTATGGGGTTCTGAGTGAAGTGTTTAAGATTGTAAAGGGAATTTATAGTGTTGCTGCATCATCTTTCTTTATACTTAATAGTGAGAATAGTAGAACTAAATTTTGACATGATAGGAGTCATCTTCAGCTAAGACAATTTTATTTTTCTGACAGGGTGGTTGGCCTTTGGAATGGGTTGCCTTCGGAGTGAGTTTCAAAGAAAGCTTGATAACTATATGAATGATAAGGGCTAGCTTTAAGACATTTTAAAATGTATTTATTAATAGTTTTAGTTCAGTTTAGAGGATGGGACAGCCGAGATGGACCAATAGGTCTCACGTTGTCCCAAAATATTATCTTATGTTAAACCAGATACACCCAAACATAAAATTTTCGATGAAAAAAAAAAGTTGATGAAAAATTGTCATTTCTAAATGTTCTTTTTAAAAAGACAAGCGCAGGCTTCCAAACCTCCGTATTTCCTAAGAACACTCACACTGGACTTTATGTTCCTTGGAATTCCCTTCATGACCAATGTCAAAAACTAGGTATATTAAAAAGTGCTATTCGTACAAATAAAATCATTATTTCCAACATCGATTGTTTCAAAAAAGGAAAATGAAAACCTTAGATTTCAGTTTTGTGTACAAAACAATTTCCCTCTCACTGTTGTTAATAAAGTAATTGCTTCTTTTGAAAATAAGCCACAAATTGACACAGAAAATGATTCTTTCGAATATTTCCCTGTTACTTGTGTTTTATCATCCGTCAAAACTTATCTTCTGATGTCAAAAAATCTGGTTAAAAACAGCCAGTGGATATAAAATTGATATTAAGGTACAATTTACATTTTTATCTGGAAAAAAGCTAGGTCAACTTTAAAAAGTATATGGGTAATGATACTTCAGGAAATGTGTATGCAATTGAATGTACAGATGCAAAAGCTGTTATATTGGTGAAATAAACAAAGAACTTTCTAGAGATTTGCGGGAACACTTATAATCTCCATCTCATGTTTTTGAGCTTATGTCCAGGAAAACAAATTTTTTTTTTCATTATGTTAAGCTAAAAATCCTCAGCAAAAAAGGGCAGCATTAATAGACGAAAAATAAAAGAAGACTTATTAAAAAAAAAGACATAATGTATTCTTGACAAATAGAAAAGTGTTCATTTATGTGTATATTTTAATCATTTCCTTATCTCATGTATATAAAACTAATTTCAATAATTAGACTCAGGTCTATGAGTTTTATTTATTATACATAAATTTGACAGTTCATTGATTCATTATTTTATCGTTGCAATTGCTTTGTTGTATGCTTATAGATTACTGTTGTTATAGATTCTCACGTGATTCTTTTTAAATGCTGTTAGCCTCGGTTCTTGTATCCCACCTGATGATGCCAGATAAACTTGGTGAAACTTTGTGAATAAAATAAACAAAAGTTTTATCATGTACAACCGATAAATCTTGTGTTAATGAAAAGCCAACAAGGTTTAATTTTTTGTATTTCAATCTTTCCATGTGGACATCTTTTTCTGTGCATGTCACGACATTTTAGTGAGTTGTATTTAAAATTTAATTTAATCATTTCATTATCATAGAATACCGATAATCTTGGCATTTAAACGTAGCTAAATATTTTAACATTATATAAGTTTTAAGTTCTTAATTTTATAATTCAATATTTAAAAACTTCTCATTTTCTCCTGGTATGATCCTTGATCTCTAGATTTCCCCCTTTTCTAATTTATTCACCACTCCTCCGAAAAGTACGGAACTTAACATAAATTGCTTATTATAATATTGTTATTGATCAGAAAAAGCATATTTTTTATAGCTTTCAATCTTATTTAGTTACAGAGCCATAAGCTAGAAAATTAGACCCCTCTTCTCACGCTCGCCTTTCATACCTTTCATTTATAAATTGCCATTAGTTTCCGTCTGACATTTAACACTATATTCGTTATAACCAATAGAAAGCTAAAGTTTTAATCTAGCAAATGACATATAATATTACGTTGTTTTCTGTACAGAAAATTGTTATTTCGTTTCCAAGTTCTAGTTCAAATTTTATTCCCACCGAAAACAAATCTAGCAGCTTAGCTGATTTTGTAACGGCTACTATAGTATAGTTAAAAAATCAGAATAATTATTATAGTTATAGGACATTGTCTGCTTTTTACTTGTTATTATTTTGAGTTCTTAGATGTATTAACTTAATTAAATAAAAAATATTTAATGCAGTAGTACCTGTAGTATAACAAACGTAGGGTTATGTTTAACTGACAGTCAGCAGCAAAAAAAAAAAAAAAAGGACCTAAGTAAGTACCATATTTCTTGTTGGTTTCATGTGTATTTTTTATTTATTATAATACATTTAACTAAAATGTAATGATTAGAAACTTTTCACGTTAGATCAAGTAAAATAAATAATAATAATAATGTTTCACGAGGTACGCTCACGAGTAGCCGTGCTTTACGTATTCGATAGGGTAATGTGAGCTACACATTCGCCAAGTGACTTATAACTTGTGTGGCGGGATAGTTAGGTAGACACGGTTCAAAGGGCAATAACACAAAATTTAAGTAGAAACAGATGTATACTGTGACGAGCTTTAAGCTGTTTAGGATAAACAAATATTGTTTCATGTTACAATTTGAAGTCATTCTAGAAAGAAAAAAAAGTAATTTATATGTATTTCATATTTTTATGGTGGTAATAAGGTTGGTCTTATTAAAGAGTTATGGTATTGAAAATAATAGATAGAATATAAAGTTTTATTGAAAAAACTTTTGATATTTAATTAGGAGGTTTTATAGATTACATAAATGAAATTTCACAATTTTGAGATGAAGTAAAGTATTCTTAATCTTAAAATTAAAATCACTTTGCATTCGAAGCAGCCAACACATTGACTCCATATATTCACTGAGAAATTTTTCGTCAAAATACTTCATTAAAACTCTGATTTTTGGTCTACAAAAGGCTCTTTTTAGTCTTATTGCTTACTGAAAGCTTGCATAATTTGGGGTCACGAACTCGGCCAATTTAATCAGCTCGTAGTGAGAGTGTTCAATGATAAAGCTCAAACATGTGAGGTTACAATAAAAAAAACTTCAATATATTTATTGAGGTTGTAATTGTATAAGCAAAACACCGCTACAACCACGGTAAAATAAAAGCAATTTATTAAATTTATTAAAACTTATTCGTTTTCAAGATCAAGGAAGGCTTATTATTTAGTGGTTAGACTACGAGGTTACATCTCAAGTGACTAGCTATTACCATGAATCTACATAATCTTTCACAACATTAATATCTGTACGCCACCACTAGGGAAAGCTTGTATCAGTTTCATAATACATACTGTTATGTCTCTGTATGTTTGTTTGTTAATTCTTCTAAGATACAAGTCCTTTCTTTACAAAACTTGTTTATTCTTCCTCAATACAACTTTGTAATGCCCTTAATTTTCACAGTTACACACACTATAGTTCACAACAATTCACTCACTTTCTATTGCGCTTAGACTTAATTGTCCGTCAGCGCCAACTATAGTTCCGATCTCTGTGTCTGCTATCCTCAGTTCCCGCCGACCGTAATCGCTGTTTTACCTTCTCTCCGACTGCTTCGTCTCCTCTAAGCCTCCTTCTCTGTCTCCACTGCTACTTCGACTCCGTCTGTCTCTCTCACTGTCTAGCGCACTTATATACGATAATACTGTCTGTTCTAGAAACTTCTAAGACTCTCAACACGTGCTACCAGCGTCAGTTGGCTCCCGCTTCGCAACGCACTAGCGAATCTTCTA
>NW_013668630.1:3024-10196 GCF_000517525.1 Limulus polyphemus | reverse complement strand
ATAAATGGCGAGTTAGCATTTTAACGTAACTAAAAATTCATAGTTGAACTAAATAAAAAAAATAATAAATGAACGGTAAATAAAAATAAAATTAGAACTTGGTATTTCTGCAAAGAGTTAAGCATTTTCTTGGGTATGTGTGCCTGGTACAATCTGTTCATTTCAAACTTTGCCACAATTGCTGAACCTTTATATCAGTTATGGAGAAAGTATATTAGGTGGAAATGGACCCTACAGTTTGAAGATGCATTCCAGAATATATGGCAGTCTTTATGTGAATCCCCTTCTTACAACCTACACAAAATGGTGAACACTATGTTTTGCATACAGATGCCTCAAATGTTGGATTGGGAACAGAAGAGTGTCATAGCATATGCTTTTAGAACACTGAATTCTGCAGAAAGAAAATATACTAATAAAGAGTTAGAATGTCTAGCAGCAGTCCTGGTTGTAGAAAAGTTTAAAATATACTTAGATGGAGAAGAATTTACAGGGATCATTGACCATGCTTTCATTGTATTGGTTACAGACAGCTGAGATGTTAACTGGTAGGCTGATGCCTTGGTCATTAAAGATGCAGGACTTAACATTTGAAATACCTCACAGAAAAGTAAAAGAGAACCAGTTCTCTGATGTCCTGTCCAGACTTCTGCTGATCCTCTAGAAGAAACTTCAAATTTGTATGTCAGTAAGCTAGCACCTAAACTTTTTGCCATTTTCAACGTTGCACTTGAGAGTATTTGGCTACTAAATATGTTAAAGATTATGAGTATAAGCATGTTTATTCTGACTTGAAAACTGGACAATTGTCAGATGATTCTCCTATAGTTACAGAGGTTGTAAATAAATTCAAGCACTATGGCTTGAATGGCAATGTTCTTTATTACACAAAAAGGTTGCTAGCAATGGTGAATACAGACCAGTTATTCCCCAAGCATCGAGACTGGCATTATTAATAGAATTGCATGCTAATTCTATGGATAGTGATCTTGGTGTTAAAAAAAACGTGGTTATTGACTTGGTACGAGACAGGACATTTAAAATTATGTTATGATGCCATATTTGTCAAACTGCCAAATTTGATCAGAAACAGCCAGGTAGATTGTTTTTGTTAGTGATAAAATTTGGATTCTAGTTGTTTGATAGGTTTTTATTTCTGCTGTTATATTTAATGAGCTGTTTTTGTTTGACCCTGGTTGTAGTGGCGTTTTATTTATTTTGTTACAAGGTTGTAGATGTAAAGGTTTTAGTTGGTGTGTTGATCAACTTCCTACATCAAGGACCTCTTGTAATACTCTCAGGTAAATCGATTCACAGGTGTTAGATAGACAGACCCATAGCTTTGCCCAGGAATTAGAGTTTTCTATGTCAGATAACTGGATTGTTGTTACAAGGTTGTAGAAGTAAAGGTTTTAGTTGGTGTGTTGATCAACTTCCTACATCAAGGACCTCAGGTAAATCGATTCACAGGTGTTAGATAGACAGACCCATAGCTTTGCCCAGGAATTAGAGTTTTCTATGTTAGATAACTGGATTGTTGTTACAAGGTTGTAGATGTAAAGGTTTTAGTTGGTGTGTTGATCAACTTCCTACATCAAGGACCTCTTGTAGTACTCTCAGGTAAATCGATTCACAGGTGTTAGATAGACAGACCAATAGCTTTGCCCAGGAAAAGCAGTGCTCTATGTAGACATTGAGGTTGTCCATTCTACTAATAAAGCAGGAAAAGCAGTGCCCTATGTAGACATTGAGGTCGTCCTTTCTACTAATAAAGCAGGAAAAGCAGTGCCCTATGTAGACATTGAGGTCGTCCATTCTACTAATAAAGCAGGAAAAGGAAGTAAGAAAGCGTATTCAAATTTAACATGTAAACCTGTTTCTCCGTCAAATGGTTGGCGCCATCTCGTGACCCTGACAGTATTGGTCAGCTGTTACTTTCAGCCAATGTCATAATCTACAAGCAATAGATATCATTGTGCTAATCTGTCTAACTCAGATATTTTATATTGCAGGTAGAGAAGACTACACCTACTAAAGAGAATAAATAAACTAGAACAATGTAATATTAACAACTTTCTGGACCACGTATTGCCACCATAACCAAGTAAACAATTTTTTAAAACCTTTATATTACTATAGAAGGTAGAAAACTCATGATATGCCCACACATTACATTTCTTAATGATGAAGCATCTACCAAGGATACAGAAAAAACAATTTTATTTGGACGAATGGAAAAAAGAGTGACATAGATATAAATTTAGAATAGGAAGGGCTAGAATTTTCAACTTCAATGGTACATTATGCATACTTAGAGTATATGGCCAGTTGAGAAAACTGTAATAACTGATCCAAATTTGGAACTGCTGACTTGAGGAAAGGAAGCTAGCCAGCAACATCTGCTGTTATAGGGACCTAATTCAGACCTTTAAATAGAATAATGAGATTCACTGTGACTTTTGTAATATGTTCACAGCTGAAAGAGGGGAAAATGTTCAGCAGCAACACGTTTCAAACCCGGGATCTTTTGATCAGCAGCTTATCTTGTCAATTAAAAGGCCACGTCCATCCTCTTCTCCTCCCCAGAAAAGTAGGGAAAATATTTTTCTTAGTCCTAAAATGGTATTTTACAAATACATTATTTACATTTACAACTAAGATATATCAACGGTGAGATTTTCGTTTATTTTTCTATTGAGTTTTGCCCAAAGATACTCGAGAGCAATCGCCATTACCTGTCTCTTATTTAGAAGTGGTACACTAAAAGGAAGGCAGCTGGTCAACACCACCCACTGCCAACTTTTGGAGTATTGTGGTACACTAAAAGGAAGGCAGCTGGTCAACACTACTCACTGCCAACTTTTGAAGTATTGTGGTACACTAAAAGGAAGGCAGCTGGTCAACACTACTCACTGCCAACTTTTGAAGTATTGTGGTACACTAAAAGGAAGGCAGCTGGTCAACACTACTCACTGCCAACTTTTGGAGTATTGTGGTACACTAAAAGGAAGGCAGCTAAAGGTGCAAGCATGTGAATATGTATTTAAAAGAATTCTTGTTTTAATCGAAAAAGAGAACGTTGTAATTTGTTGTTTAGTGAAAAATGGTATATTGATTACTTAAATAGCTGTTTGAAATCTCTTATTTTGTTCCAATTATTCCATGTAATTTTTATAAATTCATTAATACAAGAATGTTTATTTCGAACAAAGTACATTTGACAGGTGTGGAAAATAGGATGCCTTTTCGGTCTCTGTGTTGAGGCCTTCCACGAATATCTTAACACGAAGGCAAATGCATTCCATAGAAATATTTCATCCGAAACCGTTTTCTTAGAAGAATGTGGAATCTTAGTTCCTATAATTTCAACTTCAAATCCACATATTTTACATTAGTCTGAAGCTATGAGATCATTATTGTTGTAACATGATCTATCATAGGGCAAATTCTTTTGAATTGTTTGGTAAAAATTGTGCCTAGTCCAGTCCATGTAACGATAACGAATCAATTTATTTCTTCAATAGCTTATGCTACAGTAGAAGCTATGTTCACTTCTAGGCTTAGCTTCAGAAATATTTCAACAGAAATTCTGAGACTAATGGTTTTACATTTAACTTACTTATAGATTTTCCTCCCTAACTTTGCGATAAAAAACACGCTAACTCGTAAACTAGCTAATAACTGATGCACTAACTCCCACTGTCTAATTCGCTGGCAGACAATTGAATATTTCAATGATTACACATTAATGTACTGGATACTTCAGTGGTTACTGATTCAATAATTTTGGCATTTATATCATTTTTGTTTTCTGCTTACTACACGAAATGTTTAGAATATGACACAATCACCACGTTTAGCTTCCTCTATCAAACAAATATCTGAATTAAAATATTAAAAACATAGGGTACAACACTGCCCCTTTCTGGATTGTGAAATCCTTTGAACAATCGTAATAAAAATAATATAGTACACTAAACTGTCCACTTACTAAGTCTTTATGGGGATTTTCTTCTTCGAGGGTTGTGGTATCCAAATGGAATGATCTCTTGTCCCTTATCATCATTTTTTGTCCCGTCACTGGGAGAGTTCATCCTAGATATGTGCACGAGCGTAAGCATTATCAAAGGTTTTACTTTATGTGATTATGTCATCCAAGTAGATGAGTATAGCATTCCTGGATAGTTCAAAGAGAATATGTTGAAATGTAGCAGGTAAATTTCATAACCGAAGTTGTAACACAGCAAGTTGCACAATCAGTTTCCTACAATAAAGTCTGTAGTCTATCTTCTTGCTTCATCAACTTGCATTGCCAATATCCACTCTTAAGATCCAATGTTAAAAACCATTTTGATCCAAATAGAGCATCTAAAGTAGAATCAAGTCTTAGCAATTGGCTTGAGTCCTTCTTTGTGACTTCATTCATACTTTTTTAGTCCATACATCACTTTATGGATTCACCTTTCTTCTTCAAAGTACAGCAGGTGATGCCCAAACACTAGTATTTGTCTCTATCGCTCCTTGTTCCTTCACGACTTCTATATCTTTCAAAGCCTCAGCCCTTGGGAGCCACATGGCTAACTGATGTATTGGAGCTGTATCTTCAGTATCAATCTTATGATATATTTCAATTGTTGGGGCTAAGTCGTGAAGTCCACTGGAGAATGTATCTCAATATTCCATGAAGATGTCATGTAACTTATAGTATTGATCAGATGCAAGATCTCCACAGCTCCAGTCATAAACCTCTTGTTGAGGTAGTAAGTTGCCATGTGAGGATTTGACAGAAGACTTTCTCCTACATTTTGCCTCAAATGTGACTTGTGTTTTTTGAAGAGGTATTACTACCTGTACATGGTAGAGCTTCACACCTCGAAAAGTATCATCCAGACTTGACTTGAAGTTCACGATTTGTTGTGTTCATGGCCCTAATAATATTGTTTTTATTCTTATATCCATGAGAGTTCTTCCAACCATGAATCCATTAGGAGTATTTGGTTCTACTTACAACTCAGTAACTAGATTAAAATATATTCCTTACAAGTTCTAATATGAGTGCTACAATGAGTGCCTTTCTTTTTATCACTGGAAGTTGAGTATCTGGTGTGGCACTCGTTATGTAGTGCACAATGATTTCCTGGTTATAGATTGTGAATCTATTTAAGGTTATCTTAACCTCGCATTTATGTCTCCAGGTGAAATCGTCTTCCAATGTACTCTTCCTCAATGTCAGTTACCCATATATCATTAGGTTTCCATCTCCTTTATTCATTTTTGGAGGCAATTTCTCACATTTCATTACCAAAGCAGGTCGAACAATTGTAACTTTATAAACAGTGTCGATCATAATACTGCTAAGCTTCTCCTAAACATATCTGTGGACTCATGAACTAGTTTCTAGAAATAATTAACTTATCATATTTGAGATAGATGGAGTATTCTCAGCTGAACTTTATCACATAAGTCCAGTTATTTCCCGTTTTTTAATGTCTGATTAATTATTTGCTGTTCCTTTTTCTGATTGGGCTCAAAGACTCATCATTAGGCTGTTGCCTCCTTGGTTTATTAACAGCTGTTGAGTCCTCATAGTATCGGCTCTAATGGCCAATGTTCTCACATTTATAATAATTCCCCCTTTCTGCCATCCTCTGGGAGGAGTTTTTTTGCTCTATACAGGCTTTTGTCTTGAAACATCCATTGTCTCGTGGTTTATTTCCTACATTCTGTGTAACTAGTTGTCTAACTAATTCTTTCACTTCTACACCATTGTCAGAGGAAATTCATAATGTCAGAAAAACTCGTAGGTTCAAGAAGTTTTAATATAAAACAACAGAAGAAAAAGAAGACCTACAAAAATATACAAAGAGGACTGAAACATTCTCTTAAAAAGAATAACAAAAGCCAGTCTTTTATCCATAACACCAATTAAAAAAGCGCTCCTAACATCTCCCATTTATCATAAAGAAACTACCATAGCATCATGCACTCCACCAGGAACCCTTTATCTTACAATGAACATCTTAAAAAATGTTTTACAATACTTCATCCTTTAATACACGTAAGCCTTTTCAAACTAACAAACCTGTTGAAAATAATAGTAACCTCATAAATCGTACATATATCTCTCCTTGAAGCAGAACTCAGTCTCCTTAGTAAATGTCTCAATTTCTGCGGAACAATAACTTTGTTAAAGTATCCGAACTTCTTTCTGACTTGCACGAATTCTCTAGAAAAGTGAGACTCGCGAATTTTTTCATAACAAACTCCACCATACTTGAAATCAACATACCCCAAACTTCAAAAAAAAAAAAAAAAGTCTTCATGGACACCTCCACCAGAGAACCACATTTATAGAGTTATATTAAAACAGTAGAAAATGACATAATACAAACGTTAACATCTTCCAAACAATGTCGTAATAATATTAACCAAAATGAAAGAAGTACTTTAAACAATCTTATATCGAACAACAATATTATAATAAAGCCAGTAGCCAAGGGTGGAGCTATTGTTATTCTTAACAAAGACGACTATATAACGGAAGATAACCGGCAACTAGAGGACACTAATTTCTACAAGAAACTCTCACATGATCCTACAATTCAGACCATAACTAATAAACTTTAAAAAACTCCTCCAAAACAATAAAATGAACAAAGAAACCTTCCAGTATTTGATATTAAGACAAGCTTGCCCACGTATATTTTGTCTATTACTGAAAATGAACAAATCAAACAATCCTGGCCGTATCATAATTTCTAACACAAACATGGCTACAGAGGAACTGACCAACACATAAAATGTATTTCCTGTACCATAGAGGATACTATTCACTTTCTTAATATCAATACTAAAGGAAGCCTAACAGTCAGAGGAAGTTGATGTTTTAACATTACTCCATCTAATCATCTCATAACTTCTAGATGGTGCCTTTAGTTGTTTATCTATAACTTCTAGATGGTGCCTTTAGTTGTTTATCTGTGATTTTAATGGATTCAATTTCAATCTCCAACTGTAGAACTTCCTAGATGTACGGCAAAGTACTGGAGAACTTCCTAGATGTACGGCAAAATACTGGAGAACTTCCTAGATGTACGACAAAATACTGGAGAACTTCCTAGATGTACGACAAAATACTGGAGAACTTCCTAGATGTACGACAAAATACTGGA
>NW_013668630.1:0-2281 GCF_000517525.1 Limulus polyphemus | reverse complement strand
GTAATTAAAACTTTCAACTGGAAAATTACTTAACGTAATTAAAACTTTCAACTGGAAAGTTACTTAACGTAATTAAAACTTTCAACTGGAAGGTTACTTAACGTAATTAAAACTTTCAACTGGAAAGTTACTTAACGTAATTAAAACTTTCAACTGGAAAGTTATTAACATAATTAAAACTTTCAACTGGAAAGTTACTTAACGTAATTAAAACTTTCAACTGGAAAGTTACTTAACATAATTAAAACTTTCAACTGGAAAGTTACTTAACGTAATTAAAACTTTCAACTGGAAGGTTACTTAACGTAATTAAAACTTTCATATGGGCAGAATGGCAAATTGTATATTGTCCACCTATTAACTCCGAAAATTATTTCGAACTAAGCCTAATATGTCTCTCATAGTACCTTTCCATCATAGTCCATTACATTCTCGACTGGACAATGTTGTTGTGCTAGCCAGATAAATTCTGGAACTGGATTTGGTGGTGACATAGATGAAGTAGTCCAGGAAAATCCCGAAGTCACAGACTGCGTAGTTGTAGTAAAAGATGTAAACACAGTAGTTTCTCATATTCAATATTTGTTTGTTTGTTATCAAACACAAAACTACCCAATGGGTTATCTGTGCTGTGCCCATCACGAATATCGAATCCTGGTTTTTAACAGTGTGAGCCCTCAGACCTACCAGTGGGGTATTACATATTTTGTAGTAAATGGTGATTTATGGGGAGGGGGCAAGATCACAAAATTGATAATCCAGGTGAAATGCCCCTTGCGGAGTCCCATATCTTGTTTTTCACTTTTTTTTTCTCTTTCATTTTGATTTTTTTACACACTACACAAAATTTCTCTATCAAACAGTCATGCAAATTAATACATTAAAAATGTGTCATACAACATTACTGTTTCATTACGATCCGCCAGGGTGCTTCCACCTTTGAATGCTGTACATGTAAAACGTGTGTGGATCTACAAAAGAACGAGTTTGAGAGTATTTATTGTATGCACGTTTGTTTTTAAAGTGATCTTTTACGGTAAGGGCGAGAGTGAGTGGTTCAGTTATTACCTGGGCTTTGATATTCAGGAAATTCACAGAACCTATTTCTCTGTTTTATACAGATGTGTTTTTACCAATTATCACCTATTTCCTACTTGTAACATGTAGCTCTTTACATGTCTATGGAGTTTAGAGAGTAATAACGTGAATGTTTAATCACTCCAGTAGGTTGTTTTAAAATATTGTTTATTAATAATTATGATTTAGAATTTGAGGTTGCAATAAGAAGATGAATTTTAATCATGTGGGTTGTTTATTTAGAAATATTGCAGCAAACTACGAGTATGTAAAGCAACTCAAAACTTATAACAATTAGGACTCACTGTTTCATCAGTTGGATATAGTCTCTGCTGCTATCGATATTTTCGGCCATAATCCCTCTAAGACTACATTGTTTTATTGTATTTCCCATCAAGGTTCGTAGAAAACCTGAAGCCAACTAAAAAGCTCAAACAACAGGTCACAGCACTGTTTCGTGCTCAGTGATTTCAGTGTTTCCACTGTAACAGTAGCAGCTAGGAGGAGGTAGACATGGTTCACTGGTGCACGTGGTCATACCTGGTGATGTCATCAAGTCACTGGGTGAGTTCCTGCGAACATACACACTAATAAAACACATGAACCGCAATTAAGAACACCTTTAATATCTCAATGATGTCATTATAAATAGAAACAACATTATCGTACAATTATACTGCATGACAAGCTTTAAGTAAGTAGTTGAATAAACAACATTTAAATATTGTGTAATCACATTAGTATTTTTCTGTGGACCAGCGAGATTCAAACCCAATGCTTTAAACTAACTAAGCTACCACATCTCGAACACTGGATTGTAGTTTATTTGTAAATACGGTGGTATACAGGCCTATTTATGTAAGCCAAGGCATCTCAAGCACTGCTTATTTATTTAGTGCACTCAGAACTACCCGGTAGAGACAGTTCACTACCTATTTAGTTAGTGAAACCGTGAACTACCCGGTAGAGACAGTTCACTACCTGATTAGTTAGTGAAACCATGAACTACCCGGTAGAAACAGTTTGTACCTATTTAGTTAGTGAAACCGTGAACTACCCGGTAGAGACAGTTTCTACCTATTTAGTTAGTGAAACCGTGAACTACCCGGTAGAGACAGTTTCTACCTATTCAGTTAGTGAAACCGTGAACTACCCGGTAGAGACAGTTTCTACCTATTTAGTTAGTGAAACCGTGAACTACCCG
>NW_013668629.1:145190-148197 GCF_000517525.1 Limulus polyphemus | reverse complement strand
AGTACCAAGTATATGTGAATTATTACTCAAATTATTACTTTGTTCATTCTTAATGTATCAAGCGTCTATATGCAAAGAAAAGCCAAAACTATGCTTTTTATGAGAATATATAGCCTAAAGGTGCTTTACCCCCACCTCCTCACATCTCCGTAGACGGGCTTGGAGGTGACAGTTTGTGTGGCTTGAATGCTAGGTGTAGCATAGGCGTGGTAAAAGATGGAAACCCAAAACATCCAGGAAAAGCCAGTGATTGCAGTGAGACAGAAACAGGAAGACGGCAGAAGAAAGGATAGGTTGTGAGCTACGTGATCAATACTGATACTGTTGACTGACTGAGTGGACCAAGGCTGTGATGAAAGTAGCAAGTTCCTAGATAATGACTGATCTGAAAAAGATACTAAGTACAAGTTCATCTCCAGAAATTTTTGAGAAATTGACTGTATAAGTAAAGTAGTAAAATTGAACTATACATGGAATTACGATAAAGTTCCAAGATTTATCAACACTTACATTTGAAGTTAGTTTCATTACTTGATATTAATTAAGGTCTAACAATAATTTTAATTTAAAATTTTGATTTCTGATGAATGAATGACTTCGCGGAATTAGCATTGGACCAACAAGATGGCCACTTTATAACTTCCGTTGACTTCAAGTGAAAGAGTTAATGCTTATTTCAGTTTAGTGTATAGATAAATGGTGACGCGTTTATCATCTTAGTAGCTATTAAAACGCGAGACAGGTGTATGTTATATCGTAGAGTTGCAGAGTGTGAAAATGCATTTGAAGGACGATGTGAATTTTACACTATTATTTGTTTATATTATATGAGAAATAATTGAAGTGATATTTCTATTAGCGTCATGGTAAGTTCGTATTTGGTGGGTTAAATCTAAAATTAAGTTTCTCAGCAAATAACATTTACTGATTAATTGAATTTCAATTTGATTCTTTTTTGATTCAGCGATTACCCAAGTTTGTTTGTTAATGTTATAAAATAAAAAGTATGTGGATGTCACAGAATAACAGTTATTAAAAATAAACTAAGAAGAAAACTGAAAAAGCAACAGAAACTTGGTTGATGGTTAGAAAACCTTGAGCAACAAGTAAATTGCAGTGGCAGCAGTCTAGTGCACCTCTACGAGGACAGGTCTATGTGTAAGAGTAACGTATGGTTGACTCTGAGGAAGGGATAGTAGAAAGAGAAGTTAGACAGGTTTGCTTATTATCACTGATTCTTTATTTCTACGCTGAGGCAATGGTGCAGGAAACATGGGAAGAAGTTGAAGCAGGGGTGAAATTCTAAAAAAAAAAGTAGAGATACTCAGATGGGTGAGGTGGACCTGTTTTTTTGGTTTTTTTAAAGAAAATCTATGTGTAAACATAAAAAACGACAATTTGAGTGTCAGTGAATGAATTTTTCTCAAATGTACATATATTGGTACACAGCAGCTCAAAGAAGTCCCAGTACTAATACCGCCTTAAAAAATAAGTTCTGAGTACTGGCAGAATTTCACCCCTGGGTTGAAGCCAGTGTAAAGATTGGAGTAAAAAAAATCAAAGCATATAATTTTTCTGGTAATATAGCTTTAGTTGCATATTTCTAGAAAATCCTGCAAACTTTAGTAGAAAATTGAATAAAAAACAAGGTTTGGGAAGATCTACATGAAGAAAACAAAGGTGATGAAGATTTCAAGAAATTAAATTGGAAAGATGAACGTTTATATATCAGGACAACAACTGGTTGAGGTGTAACAGTTTTATTATATGGGGAGTAATATAATAGTTGATGAAATTGATCTAAAGAAATAAAACCAACAACTGCAATGGGCAAATAAATATTTAGAAAGATGAAACATTTTTTAAGAAAAATATTGGACAGAACACCAAAAAATGGACTGATCAAAACCTTTACATATAGTATTGTGACATACATGGGGTAGTGTGAACATTGTGTTCAAACAAGGCATAAACTCAAAGGGGGGTGCCGATTGCCTGGTTGACTAACAAAGAAAAATAATGGTTGCACTGTGGGGTACTGAATTTATATGTCACACAGGGTGCCATCAAACATCAGTACAGCGCTAGTGGCATGGGTAGTTTTGAAAATGTAGATTTGGAAAAGAATGAAGAAAATCAGTTGGACAGAAAAGATGAATGATGAATTCTTAAATATGTTGCAAAAGGAGGAGGATTGTTGGACAAATAAGGAAGCAAAAGAAGAAGTGGAATGTTCATTTAGTTTGATAAAAATGATTGATGAAAGAAGTCTTTAAGTGAACAAATGGAAGGAAAAAGACCAAGTGGAAGGAAGAGAATGATGCTACTAACTGAGCAGAAAGAAGGAATAATGTATGGTGATTTGAAGAGAAAAGTGGAGAAATTTGTTTAATTGAAAGTAATATTTTGATTCAGGTTTTATTATTTCAATCCTAAATTTTCCTATGACAGAATACAGTTGATAATGATATCTCTACCTTTGACCTTTATGTTTAGTAAATGTTGAATAACAAATTGGATGACATTACTTAAACCAATGATTAACCCATCCCCCCATTGTGATTGTTCATTGAGTTGCCTTAAGAATTTGGATACTCTTGATTGGAGGCATCAATTTCTCTTTAATTAGCTCCTCTTAAGACATCCTTCCATATTAGTTTTTTTTATAGATGGCTCACAATCAGGTTACTTTGTGGGCTCTGTGACAACTTGTTGCAACTCTGTTGTTCACATGATATCCTCCTCAGATTATGTGTTCTATGCAAACTCACTAGCCTTGGATAATATAGAAATGAAGAAACTGACCAAATTGACCTCCATTGGTCACATCAAACTTTCACCTGTATTGTTTATACATGAATTTAAGGCCTGTCATCAAGCCATGGCTTTGTGGCAGTTGGCAAGCAGTTTAAAGTGAGTAATGGCTCAACTACATTTTTAAGATCAAACCTACAAAGAATGATTGACCTTCTAGTTTATTTAGTAATTGGAGGAGGAAGATGTTTTG
>NW_013668629.1:136297-144689 GCF_000517525.1 Limulus polyphemus | reverse complement strand
AGTTTTCCCACTCATTACTTGTTTTCTCTAAAGGAGCGACCTGCCAATGTATGAGTAATTTGACACTCAAGTCACAATTTCACACATTTTTACTTTCTATGCCACTTGTCTATTTTGTTCAGTGGATACACCATTTTAAACATGTTTTTACTTTTGATCTTGTGGTTCCCCTTTAATGTTAAGCATTTCATTGATAATGATGGCAATTTCTAAATTGACAGCA
This sequence comes from Limulus polyphemus, assembly GCF_000517525.1. Lineage (NCBI taxonomy): Eukaryota > Metazoa > Arthropoda > Merostomata > Xiphosura > Limulidae > Limulus > Limulus polyphemus. The sequence continues at coordinate 144,466 of NW_013668629.1, read as the reverse complement.
TTTTTAGTTTTTAATTGACTATAGGCAGTTTTGACTTTATTTAATATTTGATCTTTTTAATATATATAATAATATTTATAACTTGTATTTTTTATTTTATACACTTAATTTTTACTTTTTATTGTATTTTAAATGTTATTTCATAAAAAAACAATCAGTCAATCATGCTTCTGCTTACTTGTTTATGTACCACTTACTTCAGTAGATCTTGGGAAGAACATGGCAAGGTCAAAAGTGATCAATTTTGAAGATAAGATACTTAGGCTTTTTCTTAACTTTCCCTACTTTGGATGGTACTTGTTAATTCAAAACAGATGGTTCAGTAGTGTCACCATTAGTGTTTGATATTGGTGCTTATCCATTCCACCAAAAGGAGTGAACATTTTGTCAGATTTTCACGTTAGCATAAATAGCTTAAGGGATGAGGGAAACATTTAGTGTTACGTTGTAACAATGCAGTGTGTTAGTACACTGTATTAATCAAAGTTTGATATTTTTGAAATTAACTGTTTCAAGAAATTTTATATTTCAAGCAAATTATGCTGCTTGTTTATACAAGGGTATATTCTTAAAAATATAATGATTAATTATGCATCTATTGTTTAGAATTTTCATGAAATATAATAGATTTGACAACTAGTTTCAAATTGTGACCATGTTTTATTGTAGATTATTAACCTATGATATGATGATATAAAAGTCTGGCATTCTATAGACTTTAGTGAAACTTAATTAAGACATAAGTTATCAATAAATTTTTCTTTTCCCATTCTTAATTGATTTATACACTCAAAAGGACTATGCATTGACTTGTTATCTTTTTATAATTTAAATTTTGACAGTTTCAACAAGTTTATGTAAAACTTGTAAAGAAGTGTTAATTCGGAACAACTCTTCTATTCTCCTCTTGAGAAGTGCCAAAAATCCTTAAGTTCAGACACCGGTCACTATCTGTTTAACATCTTTCTTTGATTGTGACATGTGGAACTAGTTGCTCATGCATACTGGTCAAGATAAGTGTTACTTCCTTGTGTTCTTCCAAAAATGTTCAAACCTAAACTTTTGTAGGTCTATCAGCTGCATTACTTTCTTGTTTTTATGCTGACAAATAACATTAATACAGGTTTCCATCTTGGACTTATAATAAATCATGTAAACTTTATGGGTTTCAAACATCTTAGTTTGTGTTCTTGACCTATTTGACAGCAGGATTGATTGAGTTTACTTTTTCAGGTACAACAGCCAAACAGTATCTGAGTTAGTCAAGAGTGCTTCCAATATTTCTGTGAATGACCTGTTTATATGCCTTAATTCTGTGAAGATTCCTTATTTTTTGTTGGTGTTTAGAATCTGTGCCTCATTCAAATGGTTTCACCTTTACCAAATAGTCAGGTAGTCCTTTCATACTTTTATCTTGTTGTCAAGAACTATGTTGGATGGTGATGACCATGAAATTTTTCAGTGCTGCAATCCACTGGGCAGGAAGATAGTAGTGTGGGATGCTTTTATCTAGCACTTTCATTATAGTAGAGTTGGATGATTTAAGTAATATAATTGACTACTTATAAGCAGTTATGACATCAAGGGCTTAACAAAAGCTGAAGATGGCTAACTTGATGCAACTTTTTTTAACATTGTTAAGAGTTTGTTTAAATTGGCTAAGGGAAATAAGATAAGATTGGAAGTAAATGGTGCAAGAGAACAAGGGATATATATTATTCCTTGTCATCATTTTTTATAAAGTTGAATAATTATTTATTTGGTTTGTGCTGTACATTATTATGAATGTAAAAAACAATATCTACATGTAGATTGGCACCCAGCTTGTCAGAATTTGATGAAATCTGCCTTGATTAGAGTTTAAATCCAGAACCTTGCTTCATACTAGTGTTTTGAGGCCAGTGCTTTACTAACTGAGATGTGAAGGCCTAAGCAGAAACCTTGAGTCTTGACTGTTACAAAAATATTTGTCTTTATCAAACCACCTCTCATTTTGTTTTGTTATTACAAGAAACTTTCAGTTTGATACACATTATATATATTTAAAAATTTTGTTTTCCTATATTTTTATTAAAATTTCTTATAACCCCTATATTTTAATGAGGATCAATAGAAAAAAAAAGTTATATCATAAACAGTTGAATAATCATTGTTTGAACAACATATTTATCAACATTATTATTTTACAGTGTCTAAAGTAAATCATAATGTCCCAATTATTCATCATGCCCTTGTTTTAACTAACCATAAACTAACAGTTTAATATCTATATTGAAAGTGGCTTGTGTGTCTGTCCATAATGAACATTTTCCAACTCTCCAGTCTCTGATCACAAACAAACTGTCAGGAGTTCTTAGGTATGCCCATCTGAAGCCTCTTACTTTATTCATTTTCAAATTTTTATGAGCCTGACAGTTATTTCAGTACTCCTTCTTGCTACTGCCGTAGCGCTTTCTTCCTGAACTCTGAAACTTTCTGGGGTTCTTGAGTATGGATCAGAGCTATATTGAAAATAGTTAAATTAATATGAAAAGGCTGACCAGTATGGAGAATTTTTAGAACCTTTTATGCCAATATTCAGTATACCTTCATGACAAACTGACACACATATGCTGCCATGACACCCTCACAAGACCAACAGAATAAATGCCATGGATAGTGTGGGAACATTTGTTAGTATTATGTGATATATATATATATACTCTTTCACAGAATGCTAAGTATTCTCAGTTATTGAATATGCATTTTTAATGATTTAATATGACAACAATTTGTATTTATTATCAAATATTTATAGCAGTTTACTACAAGTAATGTTGCAGCTGGCCGTCTCAGAGGAGCGCAAGAAAGTGTTAGGTAAGAAGTACTGTATGTAGTTATATTTGTGTATGTAATTGTTTCTTGTAAAGTGTTGGTAGTGGTTTTAGCTATGATAGGGTTCTTGGATTTAATAATATTTAGACCCCATTCATTAAGATATATGTTAATACATATTATGAACCAATGAAAGTAAACTTTGTAACAAACATTATTGTAAGTGAAATAGATGATAAGAGAAAAGAAACTCAAGGATTGGGGCTCAAAACCAGGACCTTTGACAAACAGAGTCAATGTTCTATTGATCTGAACTTTCCAAGAGTATGACCATCCTCATCTCTTTTTATCCATAAAGCTTTATAATTATGTGTAAGAACCTCATATTTACTTGTGTTGTTTTGGTCAGGCAATTAGTGGGTTGATTTACCATCACTGTACTAAATCACAAGAGTCTAACTGGACCCACATATATATTTTTTATTTCTATTATTTTTAATTCACATTATGAATCAATGAAAAGTAAGCTTTCTAACAAACATTGTTATAAGTGTGGTTCATACTGATAGATAAAAACCATTATGGGTGAAAAGAGATGGAGAGGACATGTACTCATAGATAGTTTGGTTGGATAAAATGTTGGTCCTATTAACTAAAGGTCCTGGGTTCAAGCCTCAGTCCTGGAGCCTTTTCCAGTGTTTTTCAGACATATGCTCTATCATAAAAGTTTTTATTGTTAGACAGTGCCTTGCAGTGTGACAAACATAAATATCTATATACATATATATTCCACCTCATCTCATGAATATTAAAGTGAAAAATAACATAGTTTGAGTAATATATAATAAATATTAATTTAGTAACGGACTTATTTTTGTACTAGTTTTTACCATCTAGAGCAAAATCTTGTAGTACTCTAGGATTAATTTAAAAACCCACACATTTTGTAATATTGCCATATAAGATGTGGGTGTGTGTTTATGTGGGTCATACACATACAAAGATATTTACATTTTACAGAATCATTTATTGTAGTGTACACATAAGCCACAAAAGAAACATAAGTTCTAAATACTTTAAAAAAAGTATCTTCACCTAAAGATCAAAATGTATATGTATACTGAAGCACTGTTTGATTTAGTGTATAAATCTTAAAATGTTTAAATGTTTTGTACTACTGGAATTACAGATTTGGATTTGTTTAGTCAAGTTGTGATTTTAGGCAGGGCAAGTGTTGGTTGATTGTACAAAGTGACATCCCAGATGGCAATATTGTTATTGTTGAAAATTCTAGCAGTAAATAAATTATTTATGGATATGTATTTGCAGAGAATTTTGACATAAAGTGCTCATAATCAGAGGAAATTATTTATAAGTGTAGCTAATAAGTTTTTACTGTACTTTATATTTTAGGGAAGAGCTCATGCAACTTGCTCTGGAAGTAAATCCAGTAAACTTAAGTGCAGAAACTCCTGATTTTGTAGCTCCAGAGTTTATTACCAAAGCTTTAAGTGAAGCTGTGACTGGACCAAATATTCTTCTAAATCAATACACTCGGGGCTATGTAAGTGTTTTGGTTCCATGCAAGAAACAATGACAATTTGTGTTTAGAAGGCAACATAAAGATCCGTGAAAATAGCTTTTTAGTTTATGTGTCAACCTTCAAAAGCATAACCAGTACATTGTTATATTCAGTTTTATTAAAGAACAAATCTAACCTTTAAGTTCAGAACTTGCATATCTTTCTTTTGTTTTTATTGTGTTTTTAAAAGAAGAGTTTAACATGTTTATCTTGACTTTTAAACAATAACTATTATTTTGTAATAATACAGTCACAAAAAAAATTAGCCATGGTAAATAGAGTAGTAGCTTTTTATGTCTAGCCATTCTAATAAAAATAAAATCTTAAATGTTTTTATTTAAGTATACATACATTGACACCTAGGAGGTAAATGTTTTACATTAATTCCTAATTCAAATCTGGTTCTACTGAACTTTCTTGACATGTTTTCATTTTTATTATAAAAATTATTTTTGCATTATAATGTTGAAAAGACATTTAAAGAACCATTGTGGTAATTATTCAGGAATTCATATAAGGAAGGATGAGTGCTGTGGTGTGTAACAAGTGAATTGAAAGAAACAAGACATAGTGTTGAAGTCAGAGTGAAATAAGATACTTTACTTTCTGAAGATGACAAAAAATGAAGTGTAGGAATTGGGAGTACAACTGCTTTGTGCAAAAGATAAAAAAGTAAAGTAAATTGCATTTAAGTGAGAACATATTAAAACTTACTTCACTTGAAAACGAATTGAAAGTTCAAACAAAGTGAACAGGACCAGCTAATTATGTGAGAAGAATTAATGTACCGTATCCGAAGTTATAATTTTCCTACACTGAAAATTTATTTCTAATAGGTAGTTGCCTCCCCTCACACTTCTCACTCTTCCTCTCCACCGAAAACTGGTGCTTCCAATGTCTGCCCAAACTCGAAGTGATAGTCTGGTAGAATTGAATAGAGGGAGTCACATGCGTAACGAGAGTGTGTAGTACTCTCTTTGGTGGAGGGTTGTGGCATGATAAGTTGCATGAGAATCACATTGGAATGAGTCATTTCCAATAGAGGGGAGGCAGAAGGCTTGTGGCATGCATGAAAAATATTTTGCATATAGATGGTAGCACTGAACAAGAATAGCTATTTATATGAGAGGAGGTAAGTACCTATCAGAAATATATTTTCAGTATAGGAAAATTATAACTTTAGTCCACATGTTGAAAACACTGCCTAAATATATTTAAAAAATAGAGCCTTAAAATATACTATGGATATGTAGATTATAGCTTTATTATTATGGTACAGAACAAGCATGCTAGGGAAAAGGTAAAATTCTTTTTCTAAGCCAAACAATTGTTTTTGTTTTCAGATACATATTGAACCATGTACATGTGTTTCTTTTTACCTGAGCTGTATTCATAATAATATGTATAACTTTGTTTTCTTAAGGAGTATAAATTTAAGCAATTAATTTGTTTTAATTCAGTTTCTGTATGTCTTAGATGTTCCAGTTAAATTTTTATTTGTGGTATTTAATAGGGTCACCCACGGTTAGTGAATGCTCTAAGCAAACTGTACTCAAAATTGCTTGGTCATGAACTGGATCCATTCAAAGAGATATTAGTAACTGTAGGAGCTTATGGAGCACTTCACTGTGCCATCATGGCCTTAATTAACCCAGGAGATGAGGTATGTAAAACATCCAAGTCAAGAGATGAAACTGTGATGTATGTAATATATAAAAAGGTGTTTGGTATAGTAAGAGATTATTACATGTAGATTTGCAGAATTAGCTTAAGAGTTTAATTAAATTTGATAATGCATTAAAAATTATTGGAGTTTATATTCAAATAATTTTGCAATTGTTACTCTTTTGAAACTGCTTTTAAGTAAAGATTTAATTTCAGTATTTCCAAAAAAATATTTTTTAAATCCAAGAATCCTGTACCTCGTTAATTATTTTTTTTTTAGCTTTGAAAATAACTGTGATGAGCAAAGTGCAACATCTCGTAAGAATCCTTGAGCACAGAGGTCAGTGGCAAAAGTTGTACATATGTTCCAGGAAACAATACACTATACACAACGTAGTAAAGTTTTCTGTCTTGAAAATTGTTCATCTGTCACATACCTCAAGCTTCTAAAGAATGAAATTGATATTCATGCTATTCCATGTGAAAAAATACTGGTTAAATTGCCAAATGTAATGTCTAAGATTTTTTGTGAAATTAGACTGTTGAACCAGAAGCTGGGAAACTGTTATTGTCAAACACTATATGGGCAGATTATTGAAAGCCTGCAGGTGGCCATGGTGTGCTTTTGACATGACAGAGCCATGTTCAATAGACACTATGTTGCAGGATTATTTTTAGATGCACGGCCATCAGATAGAACCTGACAATATGTGTCATCCTGGACTGCAACAATGTGGTGCAGTGCCAAAATTGTTTTAACATAATTTTCTCAACATCTGAATAAATCTTTTTTAATGATAATTTTGGCTTTTACTCTTTTTTTTTAATATAAAGTGAGATAGAAAAGCTTTGAGAAGTGTTTTTCTACCTCCTGGTGGGATTTATTATAAAAACAAGTTAACTGCAGATGTTTTTTTTTCACATTCCTGAGATTGGCTAACCTTAGGTGTTTCATGGAAAAAATGATTGACTTTTTGATACTTCAACAAGTTTGTTAAATCTTACCTTTCCACCTTTTAATCTATGTGCTTTGCTTAAATTTACAGTAGATTTGAACTTATTTGTACATAGTTTATTCAGTGATTGAACACTAAGAGTTTTCACAATTCTAATTAATGAATAAAGGAACTTCTGGGTTTCTTTATTAAGTGAAACAATCTAAATGTATATAGATTAGAAGTAATGAACATTAACATGTAGATCATCCATTTTTCAATGATAGATACAAGATTTTCATGGGTATTTGCCAGTCAGTAAGTTGAACACCACACTTGAGTACATTTGTTACTGAGAAGTTACCATTAAGATTTCACATACACACAATTGCTCATTTAATGCATTTAACTTTTTTTTCTCTATGACTTTTCCTTTAATGAGAAAGCACTTATTATAAATACCTAAAATAATGTTGGAATTGTTTATGAAAGAAAATTCTTGTTTCAATGCAGCAATAATTATTGTAAGAGTAGCTGTATCCAAGTTGGGCTGTAGGCAGGTATGAAAATCAGCATTAACTCTGGAGGAATTTTATTTAATTCTGTGTGTATGGGGTACTTTTATTATGAAGTAGGAATTAGTTTGTAAAATATTACATTCAAAATTTCGTTTTTTGATGTTTTACACATGATTGTTACAAAAACTATCCAAAGTCAAAGTCATTTGTTGAAACCTTTGGATGCTCATAATGAAGCTGGGAAACAAATATAGAGAATACTAGACAACCCGTGACCCGTTGGGTCACTCACTGTTCAGAGGTTATGAAGAATTCAAGCTAATTTCAATTTTGCACCAAAATGAAGGTTTATTTTGAGATAATTTAATTAAATATTTCAATCCATTCATGTTATTCATAAATCAAGAAAAGATATTTGATTGTTTATCGGGAATAAATATAAAGACCATTTCATTTTTCAAAAAAGTGAAGTCAGAGTTTTCAGGTATTGTGATGAATTAGTTCATTATATTGTGGTCTTTCCTCTTAAACCTTCTACAACTGAGAATTACCTACCATAACCAAGGCACATTATTGAGAAATTCTTCAAGATCTTGTTTTTGTCATCTTACGCCTTTTAATGAAGCTGGGAACATTCACAAGTAAATAGATTTGA
>NW_013668629.1:120282-135297 GCF_000517525.1 Limulus polyphemus | reverse complement strand
ATGCACCATTATAACACATTTTCATCTCATCATTTAATTTCTGTCGTGCATATATTGTTGTATGAAAGATATTTTAAAGTGATTCATCAGGTGGTAAACTAATAGATAGATATATAAACCGATATGTGGCGCCTTTTAGTGTACATAAATTCATCTAGAAAGTTTCATAAAAGTTATCTGAAAAATGGGGCTAACTCGGTAACCCATGGCCCCATTTGAACGAAACCTGTTTTATTCTCATTTCATTACAAATATGGTGGTATTATGTGCCATTTTTGTTGTATTTAATTACAGAGAAGCCCACAAACAAACAATCTCAGAGTTTTAGTAGTATATAGACAGATTGTAGGATTTTGTAGGTAATTTGTTATACTGTACATTGTATCATATATTTCAGCTGCACTTCATGTTCAAACTTGTTAATTTCTTTTCAAGTGGATAATTAAGTGTAATTTTTATTTTTGGCAATTAATCAGTTCTTTGTATGTTACTTATATTTATAAGAAAATTTAAATTCATGGTAGTCTTTTTTGAATATTGCAGCTTTTATGTAATTCAATAATGTCTTGCAAGTTGGGATAACTATTGCATATTAATCTCTTCTAGGTCATTATCATAGAACCATTTTTTGAATGCTATGTACACATCACTAAAATGGCAGGTGGCATTCCTGTTTTTGTACCACTTTTGAAGGTAAATTTGAAAACCTCTTTAAATACAAGAACAGTTATTTTAAAAAACAATTTCAGTGTATGAGTTACAAATCAAAATTATTTTGTAACAGCCTCTTAACTACAGATAATTATCACTACTAATAGTATTTATTTAGATACCAGGAATATGCAGTTACTGGCAATATTGCACAGGTCATCAGTTTAAGGAAGTTTATGTGGTATAAAGAATTGAGACCAAAATCTTTTATTTTCAAAGTAAAATAATATATCCTTTTTGAATTAAAAGTTCCTTAATATGATTGTACAGTCACTTGATAATTCCTCACTCTACAACATTTGTTATTACTTAGAAACAAACGTATATAATTATAAATTATGCGTAGGTCAAAGTGCACATGTTACAACCTTTTACAAAGTCAAATTTAAAAGTTGATATTAAGCTACTTTATTACCAATGTATACAGGTAAAGTTAGCATCAAAATGTAGTTAATAAATCAAATGCTAATATTATAAGTCTTATGCTCTTAATTTTATAAGCAAATATTTAAAAAATCTTCAATCTCCCCTTATATGAGAATCTTGACATTTGTTCTCTAGGTTTTTCCAGTTCTCTAATATATTTCTCTATTTACCACCCCTCTCTAAAATACAGAATTTAATATAGATTACTCATTATAATATAGATATTGAGGCAAAGTAAGTGTTGTAATCTTCATTCTTTCTTTTTTTTAGGGAGTAATAAACTAGAAAATTAAGCATGAACAGATGTAGACTGTTATGGACCTTAGGCTATTTAAGATAAACAATTGTAGTTTTTTTTTACAATCTGCAGTCATTTTAGAAAGAAAAAAGTAACTTAGATTTATTTTGTATTTTTATGATGGTTACAAATCCATATAGAGTTAGGATAGAGAAAATAATAGATGAAAAAAAATCCTTGATATTTATTTAGAGGTTATACAAATTAAATTTGAAAGTTTTCAGGTGAAGAAAAAGATTTTTAATCTTAATATGAAAATCACTTTGCACTCAGAGAATCAACACTCTGACTCTATATATTCATGGACAAACTTTTAGTAAAAATACTTAATTAAAAAATTAGATTTTTTGTGTATGAAAGACTTGTAATGTTTGATGAAAGCTTGTCAAATTAATTAAGAGTTAAAGATTATAAAGCTGCAAATGAAATGAAACTTATAACAAGGAAGGAGAAGAAAAGACTTGTTAAGTTGATGAAAAACATAGCTAGGCTAGGTCATACTGGCTTTCAAACTGTTGGCTTGACTTTGCTGGTTGACTGCCACATATGAGGACTGCTACTCCACACTCATTACAAGTTTTTAAGCTAAACCTTCATTGATCAGTTTTGTTTCTGGTTTGAGCTTATTAAAAATGGACCAACTTATCCATTGCTTCATTGGTGCAGAGTTCATACAAGCTTGGTTTCTATTGGTCATGTATTTGATGATACAATTAGGTCAATACCATTATTATTGATTGGTTTTAATTGGGAAAGTGAATTATTTCACTATTTCTGTGGCTAGATTGCAGCCATTTTGTGTTCCTTCTAATTCTTTTTTATACCCTTATATTGTCTTGATTCTCATAATTTTCTTTTCTCATGATCAATTTTTAGAAAGTTTGCTATTATATAGTATCATATGGTAGCGAAAGCTTTTTTCTATACCAATGGCAATAGAAAGCCTAGCCCAACTATAAAAATCCTGTCCATACAACATCTTATATGTGTCATATTTTAAGTTTACTGATTAATTTGCTATATTATGCTTTTGATTATACATTATGAATTCATTACTTTATAATGTTTAGCCAAGGATATTTCATCTTTAAGATATTCACAGATTTGTGTTTTTTTATTTTATTTGTTTAATCACATTGTGAAAAGTGTTACTACTGTTAAGATATACTTATTTAAGAACTTTAGCCAGCATTTCAGAGTTTAAATTTACCTTTTTTCTATTTTAATTTGCTTTTTCTCAAACATAGAATGTACATATAAAAAAAGTCAAAACTATAAAGTGTTTTAAAGCATATAAGCTGTCTCAAAATTAATTTTCTTTTATTCTGGCTGGAAATGCTCAAGAGCAAATTGTGATTAACAGAAGTTACTTATCTACTGAAAAGTAATTATATACTTGCTTCTTGCAGGCATTACAAACTTAGTCCTCATTTCAACTTTTTTTATGAAACACATGATATTATATGCCTTTATTCTGTATACATAATAACATTATATATATTTTACAGAATAAGACTAAGGATTCCATATCAAGTGCTGATTGGGTGTTAGATCCTAAAGAAGTTGCTTCAAAATTTACCAACAAAACTAAAATGATTATTATTAACACCCCACATTATCCACTAGGAAAGGTATGTGTAGCTTAACTTTGTGTTTATTTCTATAGTATTCAGGTCCATTGGTATCTAATGGATAAGTTTAAAATATCCACAAGAATGCATATTCTGGAAGTGTACTGCAGATAATTATTTGAAACATGGATAGTGAAGGAAAGACAAACAAAAGTAAACAACTAAAACAAAACTTTATTCATAAATGGTCCATATCCATACTTAAGCTTGCTGGCAATTGACTGCTGCAGTAAGAGGCAAAATTAAGAAGAATTCAAAGCCACGTCTGCACAGGACAATTTAGAATAAAAGAGAATTCTCCTAGGCCATGCTTTCAAGATTAGATAAAGAGTTCAAGTATGGTGTACCATATTTCAAAGTTAATATGGAATCAGAGAAACTAGTTTATACAAATATAAAAAAAGCATTTTTTAATTAATAACACTGCAGAGAACAAATCTTTAAACTAATAGTTTTGTCCAAAGAAAAGGAAATATACATCTGCCATAGCTGGACTACAAATTTCACACTTCCATAACTAGTTTAGAATATATTTTTGGTCGGATGTATTGGGTGATTTTTTCTATATTTTCATGAATGTGTTCTGAATGTAGTTATAGCATTCTCCTTAACCAGATGTTGAAAAGTCATAAACATGCTAATCCTTTTACTTAAGTAAAGGTTGCATAGATTAAAAGCCAGAAGCTTGGATTACTATGGCCCTGTGTTGTATCTGGTCCCTGTGGTGGGGGTAATCCATCTCAAAGGATAACAAGCATGCTTACACAAAATGATACGAGTTGGGGGTTTTTTCCCCTAAGAATATTATTTTGAATAGTTATTGAATTATGTGTGGCTAGTGAATGTATTAAACATAATTTTTGTTTTTATATGACATATCCAAGTTATTTATAATGGGTATTTTTTGGTGATAATGTGGTCTGTTATCATAACTTCATGTGCTTAATTATTTTGCAGAATCTTGAAGTATGTATTAACTATGGAATGATGTATTTGTTTTCTGTATTTTGAATGGTAGTTTTTGTACATACTTAATGCACATTTTAGTACAGAGAATATGTATAAGAATTCTTGCAATGACAAGTTGTTTAAATGTTTGTCACTTAAAAATACATTTATCTGTAGGTTATTAGTAACATGAAAACAAAATAAGAAGGCTGCATTAATTATTTAATATTGTTACGACAGTGGAAGTCACGCGACACTGGGAGCATGCGAGCTGGAGTTTCTAGAAGGATCATGACTTATCGAGGAACCCCACGAGTGTCCCAGTGTTTGCTAGACGCCCTCTTTTTTAGTATATAAGCCTGGCAAGAAAAACCACCGCAATTGCATAGAGAGATAGATATGCAAATAGATTGAAGAGATAAATAATTGAGTCAAGTGAACAGTAGGCACCATAAGTAAAGTGTGTGAATCACTGTGATTTATAGCGTGTGCTTTAAATGTTGTTAAATTTAAAGTGACTGTGTAAATTCTGTGTATTACAAAGTTGTATCGACAAAGAATAAACTCTTTTTAATTGAGAAAGGACTTGTGTTCTTCGGAAAGAATTTATACCGGAAATTAACAAACGAGCAGAAACGTAACAATATATTAAACATAAAACAATGAAGATGAAAAGAACGTGACATAATATGTTGGATTAGTTTCTTTTGTTTTTGTTATAATTTATTTATATACACAGTGTAATGTATGAAAAAGCCTTTTTAGGTTATACTTAAGTTGCACACAGAACTTTGTACTGTACTCACTCTGCTTTTAGTAAGTACATAGATTTGTTTAAATGTTTATTGTTTAGATTCAACATACTTCATTTTTTACAGGCCAATTTAATGTTGTTTTTATGCTGCTTGTTGCTAGTTTGTACTGAGTCATTTGTAAAAATATATGTTTTTGTGGTAGTAAAGAAAAAGTTTAATTTTTGAACTTCTCCTGTTTTCATATTTATTATAAAGTTGAGAAGCTATTTATTTCTGTATTAAAATTATAATACTTAAAAATTGTATTCATTAGTGCAAATACTACTGTTGATCATTTTGAACCTGCCTTTGTTTTATAGGTATTTGTTGGTTAAATGCTGAAGCACATACAACAGTTTATCATATCTTAAGTTATAATTGGTTATCTATGTTTAGGTATTTACATGCTCGGAGCTAGACATGGTAGCAGAATTTTGTAAGAAACATAACGTCATCTGTGTTATGGATGAGACATATGAATGGTTAGTGTTCAAAAGCTCGGAGCACATTCGCATGGGTAAGGATGCATTAAGGTTATTAAACTGTAGAGCAGTGTTTGCCAAACTAAGGCACATCTAGAAACTACTAAACTAAATCCAGCACATCATGAGTTCAAATATTAAGTTAAAACAACAACACATATACATATGAAAAGCAGACAGTGGCAAATAAAATGTATCTTCACTTGATCATCACATCGAAACTGTTAGTGTAATGAATTTTATTATTATTGTTTATTTTTCTTTAAATTCTAATAAAAAATGGATTTTTTTTTGACACACTGCCAATTATCCTATTTTTGACAAACTAGTGTGGCACCATACCTTTTGGGAACACTGATCTGTAAGTTGTCATTGTAGTAAGAATTTTTCTCTATATTAAGGTCAAAGCTCATGATGATTGTTTTATTTAGGAATTTTAAGTCAATTTTAGAAATGTATATGTCTTTTGAATCTTAAGTGATAAGAAAAATAAGTTTATTTGGGAATATGACATTAGTATTTCACTTTAATATAATATTATAAACTATATTTGTTTTAAAGAAAAATTGTAAATATTGTGGTACATTCAGGTCAGACTGATTTTCCTTTGAGCAGTGATGTAGGTCTGCTGAATAACAAGAGATTCGACAAGATATCTGTTACAGAGTAGTTCTCTGAATAAATGAGATTGTGAAAATGAAATAAAGAGAGTGGACTTGATATAAAATTCAAATGAACAATCTTTATTATAATACAAATATAGGAAATGCACTGGCTTGGTAGACAAAGACTGGTTGCATTTCCCAGATCAGCTACCTTACTATCCTCCTGAAGATCCTATACCAAACTGTTTAACCCTATCACCACAGGCACCCTTTACTGTGCATGACACAAGGTTTTAGTGGCTTACATTGAAAATTTTATTAATCTACTTTTTGTTTATGTTATACCAATTATTATAGCATAAAATCATAGCTAATGACCCATATTTTAATAGTATTAAGGCAGTATTTTAAAAAAATCCTGAATTTTCCCTAGTGTGACACATTTTCTCTAGGCATGTTCTCTTCTCTATTCTATCCACCACCCCTCCAATAAGTACAAAATTAAACGTAAATTATCACTATAAAATGTTCATTGCTTAGACAAACCATCATTTTTATAGCCTTCAATTTTGTTTGGTTACAGAGCTATTAAATAGAAAATCAGACCCCTCTTGCTGCACCCACCTGTCACATCTTCTCTTTCAGGATTTGATAATAGTTCTATCTTACATTTAATTCTATATTATCTATAACCAATAGAAAGCCAAGGTGTTCGTCTATCGAATGACCTATTGTATAAAGTTGTTTTCTGAATGAAGAATTGTCAATTTCACTCTTAGTACAAGCTTTGTTCCCAAGGGAAAGATAACAACTAGCTTGGATGAACTGGTAATGGATTTTGTCACATAGTTAGAAAACCAGAAACATTTTTAAAAGTTAGGGGAAATTGTCTACTTTTTTCAGCTTATTAGTCTGTGTTCTTTGTTGCTTTATTTAATCAAATAAAAATTATTTACTGCATTATTACCATTAGTATAAAAAAAAAGTAAGGTTAAGTGTCATTGACAATCGATAGCAAGAAAAAAGATGATGTGGATAAGTACATCATTTCTTGTTTTTCACGTTTATTTTTTATTTATGATTATAAAAGTAACTAAAATGTAAAAATATGGATCTTGTTAGGTTAGTTAAGATTAGATTAGTTAAAATAAATAATAATATAATAGAATGTTTAATGAGGCACACATGCGGGCAGTTCGGAGTAGCTTGTGGGTAATGTAATCCGATAATGTAACATGAGCTACATGTTCCCTGAGTGATTAACAACTTATAATGGTGCAGATAGTAGTTAGTCATGGTTCAAAGTGCAATCAAATTTAATTATAAATGGGTGTATACTGTTACGAGCTTAAAGCTACACAGAGTAATCGAATGTAATTTCATGTTACAATTTGAAATTATTCTAGAATGAAAAATTTAGATAATTTAGATTTCTTTCTCTTTTTTTTTTGGTGGTTACACGGTTGGGTCAAATTGACTGATCCTGAGATAGCTTAAAGAAAATAACAGATAAAATATAAAGTTTTACTAAAAACAAACGTTTGAAATGTATTTAAGAGGTTTTTAGGGACTACACAAAGGAAATCTGAGATTTTTGAGAGGAAGAAAAGTATTCTTAATCTTAACATGAAAATCACTTTGCACACGAACTATTAAAAAAAAAACAATATATTCATAGACAAATCTTTATTTTGGTTTATTAAAAATACTTCACTAAAAATATGATTTTTTGTATGTGAAAAACTTATAATGTTAACTGAAAGACTGCCAAATTTTGTGAAGGTATACGTACTATATTAAAAGTTTGTAGTATTAAATCT
Organism: Limulus polyphemus; assembly: GCF_000517525.1. Lineage (NCBI taxonomy): Eukaryota > Metazoa > Arthropoda > Merostomata > Xiphosura > Limulidae > Limulus > Limulus polyphemus. Next base: position 127,582 of record NW_013668629.1, on the reverse strand, counting down.
ATAAAGACTTTAAATGAGTACAAAGAGGTCACGTGGTCAGTCAAATTGACCAAACTTGTGTTGAGAGAGTTAATCTAACATTCCTTAGTTAATAGGTAATGTCAGATTTACCTAGTATGATTAGCAGTAACCACGTGATTGGTCATCCTTATTAAAACATAATGAAAGTTGGTAATGTATGGTATGCTTATATACCACGATATTCAACTCTTAGCCACAAATCACTAGTCAAAAAAAGTTTAATGATATGCATCAAAAATTTTTTATTAAGTTAATTTATATAGGTTTTGAATTTTATTGAGGATTACATCAAATAAAACATTTTTTCAGCATTTTTCTGAGGATCAAATGAAGAGAGAAAGTGTACTGTTAATGGAGTTTGACACTTTCAAATTCAAATTTGCACTGACTTTTGAAAAGTCATTTTGTCTTACCCTAAAAAGCCAAGGTATGATGTGGAAGTCTACCTGCTTAGTCTGTTATGCATTTTAAGTGGATAATGTTCAACAATTTTTTTCTCTTTTTATTTATCTCCATCTTTATTTGTAATAGCATTACCACAATTGTCATTTTTAGATCTCCTTCAGTAAATAAAGCATGTCATTTTATTGTCACCAGTGATGAAAATAGATTCTCTATGCAAATATTAAATGCCAAAAACAATGGCTCAGTTCTAGACAAAAACCACTTCTGACCCCCAAACCTGGACTCCATCTGCAGAAAGTGATGCTTTGCATTTGGTGGCACATCAATCCACAGTGAACTGTCAATGCAGAGATCTGTAGTCAGCAACTGGAACATTTAAATCAAGCCCTTCATCAGAAATGCTCTTCATTCGTCAATCAGAAAGATGTTCTTCTTCTCCATGACAATGCACGTCCATATGTGGCACGTTTGATGCAACACAAGGTTATGGAGTTGGGTTGGGAAGTTCTCCCCCACCAACCATATTCTCCAGATATAGCACCATCAGATTACCATTTTTTTCGTTCACTGCAACACCATCTTAATGGGAAAAAGTATGCCAATGTGGAAGGTGTTAAAGAGGACATCAACATGTTTTTGGCTTCAAAGCAAAGTGATTTCTTTAATCAGGGCATTAACAACCTGATTGTAAGATGGAAAAGCATCATCAATAAGAATGGAGACTATTTCATTTAATAAATATTTTGATATATAAGTTGTTCGAATTTTTTCATCTAAAAAAAAGCAACATTAATGTGTTGATGACCTAATAGATGTGCAAATCATTGTTTTGTGGAAATTGAGCAAAGATAGGCATTTTCCTTGAATTATCAAAGAGTCAAAATAATATGAAGAAGATGCAAAAAATACTTAATTTTATAGTTTTTTTCTTTAGTAAATTCTTAAAAGCAAAACATTTATAGCTTATTTATTAATAAGCTAATGAGCATGGAATTTTCACATGGAATCCTGAGTAACCTAGGAAATTATCTAATAATGACAAAGTTAAGAAATAAGACATCAAGTCTCATTGAGCTGTCATAGTGGTGTTAAAATTTGGATCACAATTTTCGTTCATATGTAGAATTTATACATTTAGACTTTGTGTGATCAGGAAATGTTCATACACATTACTTATCTGCCTTTGGTCTGTTTAACATGGAATTGGAATCCAATGTTCATGTATGCTGGAAAGTCTGTGGAAAGTTTGTTAAGATGTGTGGTCTAACATTAACCTCACCATCGTTGTCAAAGATTTGCACACTAACAGTGAACATTCTTGTGTTGAGTAATAATGTGAAATCATGGCCATCATTTTAAGCATGACTGAAGACAGAGGAAGAAGTTCTAAGGGTAGCATAGGATCTTGTAACATCATTCTCATAAAGCTTGATTAACCCTTTGCATATGCAAAAATGTGTACAAGTCTAGAGTGTGCATTACAGTATTTATATGTTTAAAATAATGAAATAATGTGTATCTCAATACAGGCATTGAAACTGCATTAGAGGACTTGAAATGTATGTGATAAAATGGGATTGCTTTAACTCCAATTTCTTTGGCTAGATTTTTCATGGAAACTGCTTTGGATTTTGTGGGGTGGCAGTTAGCTTTTTGACCCTTAATCAGTAAATCCTTTTTTTTGCTGGAGATTTTGCCAGCTTTATTGCTGTTCAAGATAGAGTTGTCTTCCATTAAAGCCTTCATTTTGTATATGAAAGTGTAACTCCTGAGTGGTTTGGGGTGTAGTTTTGGTGTACATTAATGTTTTAAACACTCTGTTATTTAAGTTTTCTACTTCCAGGGAGAACATCAATGATTCTGTTATTTGAAATTGTACGTCTTGTGGCTCTATATAAGTCTACTTGTAGTGCAACTGTAGTGTTTAATGGCTGGAAAGTCTCCATGAACCTAACTAAATATAGGTATAAAACATGGTTTATAAAATATGTATACCTTTCCATCGTGTTTTTGTTGTTTAATAAGTAAATGATATGAGTGTTTAAACCAAACAAGAAGGAAATTATTAAGATTTGAATACTTCTAATGTTTTAAAAGTTTTTTGGAAACAAGAATGTAATTTTTTTGTAATATTTAAATACGTTTTCTGAGGAAACAAATATTTAAAAATTTAATAACTATACTCTTACCTATTTACTCAGCAACCCTCCCTGGAATGTGGGAACTAACAATTACCATTGGAAGTGCTGGAAAAACATTTAATCTTACAGGATGGAAGGTAATATTTTTAGTTTTAAAGACAGTTATTTTATGCATTATAGTGTTAATTTTAGACTTTTTTCAATTAGAGAAGTAATTCTTTTAAATCCAGTGTAACAAAGAGTATTTCAAAGTAATTCTATGCATGGTGAGTGCTTTAAAAACTTTTATTGTTTTCCTGCTTTTCATTTCCCATAAATGAACCCTGTGATCAGGATTTTACACATTTTCCATCAACTACGTAAAACACAGGTGAAACTTACAAATAAAAAATCTTTTAGATTAATACATTTACACAGATTATGAAAATTAGATTAAACTATTTAAGTAAAATCAAGAGTAAATTAATTATTATTTACAATATTAGACAAATAGTTGTTGAAACCATGAATTGCACAGTGTATTAGAGTTCATAGCTTAAAAGGGGAAATTTTTAATGTACCTGATCAATAAATAGAATGGATATTTATATGATAATATAATGTAATGTATGCATTATATGTGTATTTTAGTGCTAAACCTTAAAGGTTTGTTTGAACACATGCTGACTTAAGATATGTCATACTTTTATTTTGCATAATTATGTTTCCTTGTGTGTGTGTGATCAACCAAACTGTGATTTAAAAGTGACTTTTGTGCAATAGAATCTGCATTGCATCATTTCCAGTAAATAGCATCTGTAAATTTCTTGGTAGAGTTAGTTTATTTATATGGTAGGATGGAGTTGTTTGCTTAGGATTTTTATTAAAATATACAAGTTGTGCACAATCGTTGTTTCAGAATTTTTTGTCCTAATTGTGAACTGATGGTCTAGTTGGAAACAGCTAGTCAGCAAAACCTACTGCCAACTGTTGGGCTGTTTTTGTATGACCAAACAGTCATATTTTGATCATCATTCTTATAGTGCATCCATCCATGCCCTAAAGTGTGGAGCAAGTTTTTTTACAACACTGACCCACATGCCATGAACCCTCAGGTTCAAAGTTTGAGCACACTAACGATTAGGCCATTGTGGAGTAAGTTTTACAACAATGGCTCACATACCAGCAATCCTTAGGTTCAAAGTCTGAGCACACTAACCATTATGCCACATTTGGCCAATTGTGCATAAGACATGATTACTGGAGTACACATAAGACGTGATTACTGGAGTACATGATGTGAGATTAAATTATTAAGTTATAGTTACTGAATTATAATACATACACTTTAGTTACTTGCATGAATCATGCCACTAAAGTTATGGAGATTGGTGTATGAGGACATCCTTTTAAATTAAAAGTGAGTAATAGATAATGAACTAACTGGATCAAGAGTTGAAGCTAGTAGATCATTGAGGAACATTCCTTAACACCATAATTCATTATAAAAGCAAATAGTCAGCCTTTGAATGTGTTGGTCAGCCGGACACCAATTTAGCAGTGAAGTTTATCCGCCACACTCGATCCTTTATAGTTCAGATGAGTTGATAGTGGCTTGCCTTTACACTTGTTTATATTATACCACCAGGTTTTCCTTGGTCAGTCATTTTTCCTTCCTGCTTCATTTAACATTGTTTAAATCCTTCAATTTTATCAAAATAATTTAAATTGTTAATGTTATCTGAAATGTACGTATCTTAACTTTAATCCTTAATTTTTGTACATGCTCACAAAATTAGTCTTTTGTATATTTAATAGATACAATTAATGTTTTTTTTTATTTATTTTCAAAAGTGAAAGAAGTTAACCCTTTAATAAAAATGACTGGCAGATTAGCTTCTAGCTGTTTATCATTATTAGTGAAAACAAAAGGAAGATATTTACTGTAATCTCTCAGCTCTTTTATGTTTTACAATTCAATTACATGTTATTATGGCAGTGAGTTAGCTGTAATTCCAAGTATTAAACAGTTTATATTGAAGTAAATATTTAATTACTAAATCTACTTTTGTACAAATATGTATGTAATATAACTACCTCCCCCAATATTACTACTTGAAGAGTAGTTTTTGTTGAGTAGTCATCAGTCTTTCTGTTGGTCTCCCATTTTCCAACAAAGGTAGGTACTCATGTCCAAGTGTTCGTATGGGCAGACTGAAAACGAAAGGAGATCCCTTAGTTGAAAAAGGTTCCAAGCTGTTTTGTTTTATTAAATAATTGAAACATAACTTAAAACTGCTGATTTATGATCTCATTTACCATTAAACGTGGGATGCATTTCAACCTTATATAATCATAAATTAAATTGAATGCTACATCAAACGAACAATGTAATTTCAAGATTTTATTATGACTTAAACATACTTTGAAAATAAAAGTTATCTTTTTTATAATATCACAAAACATCTTAATGTTTCTCATGAAATAAGTAGTGAATAAATGCAATAGTAGCCATTACATAATTTTAACCATTCTTTTAAAGGATATATGTATATATATATATATATATATATATTTAATTATTTCATCATAAGTACAGAAAAATCAAAGTTTTATGTTTTAGTGAAATAAGTGTTGAATCTTAGGTTCAAGAACTAGTTAGAGGGAATAGTTTTATTGAAACTTTGTTTTCACCTTATTTGATGAACTATGATTATTATTATTTTATTAAATTACATATTAAGGCTGTATTGGTTTTGTGCTGTGATGCAGAGAACTTATTTTTTCATGTTGTATTTAACATGTAACTGGCAGGTGTTGTTGTAAGTCTTTACTGTGTTGTTGTATCTAACCTGGTACTGGCAGGGGTTGTTATAAGTCTTTAGTGTGTTTCTGTATCTAACTTTGTAATGGCAAGGGTTGTTCGTAAGTTTTTAATTTCTTGTTGTCTTTGATATGGAACTGGCTATGGTTGTTGTAAGTCTTTAATGTGTTGTTGTATTTATTTTTCATGTCAGTAAATGATATAAATTGAATATCTTAAATATTTACATACACTGTTTAAAGCTCCACCAGAATTTACTGTAGAATTACATAATGCATCTCACTGTTGTTATACATTTCAGACTGAATATTTTGGAATTAAAACTTAGTCTAGACCACAATTTTCTTTTTTTATTAAATGTTTATATAATCTCCTGTAATGTATAAAAAAAACACCTTGAACATGTGGGCATAAAGTCCCATTTTCTTTGTAAATATATTAATACCACACATAGAAAATTTATCAGTAAGGTAACACTCAGTTACTCAACTAACTCAGAACTAACTATCTTGCAGACCTAACTTGTCATTCTACAGGTTATAAGTCTGACCCAAAAATACCATGAAGTAACTGTAAAGGTCTAGTCAGCTCCTTGGGATCATATATTCAACCTAAATGCCAGAAAACAATGCCTTTATTTATATATACAATAACTGAAATGATCCTATTACGCCTACCTGTATTGGTGTTACACAGGCCCTCTGACAACCAGTGTGATACAGCTGGAGACAGTGAATAAGTGACTGGGGACCATACACCCATCCACACTAATCAATTCAAAGATAAAAGTCACATATATAAAATTAGTAGGGCATTGATACTCTTATATTTCTCTTGGCTGAGATAATTATTTCACCCAGCTAAGTATGTAACATCTACAGTTATGTCAGAGAATTTCATTGAAATAGGTATTTATTATAAATCAAAATACACATAATGTTATATACAAGACATACATATTGAAACCTAGTTTATAATGCATGTATTCATATTCTTAATAAAACTACAATTATTACATAATTTCCACAAATGTGTGGAAATTGTATCTTAGATAAAACTTTAAACATTCACGTACAAAAAACAATGAGGTATATTATTAAAGAAACATCAATCACAATAAAAGAAGAAGGAGATTGTTAAATCATAATGTAATCCAAACTAATTTAACATTATACTTTTTTACAACTACTTGGAGCTTAATAGCTACTTTAGTTTCACTGAATGAAAATGTTTGCACTTTTCAAGATAACAACTAGAAGAATACTAAAAAAACTTTCAAAACTTACCACAGAATTATTGTAAAAATAGGAAAATTATTTCATGTGCTTGTGAGAAAAACGTTAAAGAGACTGAACACAACTGTACAAAAATACAAAAAACAGTCTTTATTATTTGTAAATACAAACACTGTTTGTGTACTTATAGTTGTAACGTTGAAACATGTAGTGTCATCAACTTTTTGAAGGCCATAGATAGGCCTATATAAAATGTTTTTAATTGTGCACCAGTTTAACGTTGAATATTATTTATGATTTTAACTGTTTGTGTACTTGCTTGATATGACAGATGGTCACTTCTACTAGAGAGCTAGATCCAAAACTTTGTGGTTTATTCCAAACTGACTGAACTTTACATTACTTACTTAACATGGTAACATCAGACTTATCCCGAGCAACTACTGCTACCTGTTTTAAAATAAGGAAGGTTGTAACCTTGAGATATCACATGACTTATAATTGGAGGAAACTGCTGTGTACTTTCATACACACAGGGCTGATGAGAGGAGGGGGCAGCTGCCTCGGAGTCTGTTGAGGGGCCTGGCAGTGGGATATTCCAAAACTCATTAGAAATGCATACTACTTAATGAGCTAAAATGGCTACTGCTTTTTCATGGATTCGTGAATAAATTTGTCATCTAAATTTCTTTTAT
>NW_013668629.1:117062-119464 GCF_000517525.1 Limulus polyphemus | reverse complement strand
TATTACTGACCCCAGAACCTGGACTGGCTCTCGACGCCCCTGCATACACAACTATACAGCCATACCACCTAGTACAGACCAGGTGTTATATCAAGGAAATGACCTTCTTGACCATGGGTTGTGTGAAAACTGTATGTAACTAGGAAAAACGAAATAGAAAACGTGTATATTAAAATGAAAAGGTAGATATTGCATGGTGTGTCTTCATAACACAACTTCACCAAAACTGTTTATAACCATGCAACAGCATTTCAGGTAAAATAGTTATAAAACATCATACTCCAGGTTGCTGTCTTGGTGACTCAAATTTTGATAAGCATGATTCATATACTTTTGTCACGTGAATAAAACATGATGATTGAACCTTGTTCATTTCATTCTTTACCAAAAAACACAAAAATGGCAAAAATCTGAAAACCCTTACCTTTATTCATCAGCTTTGAAACGTGTATAGTCATATGAGGTTAATTCATTTGTTTTTAGCCAGTGAGACTCATTTTTAAAAAAGTATCATTTATCATCAGGATTTGAAAAATCTAATCATACCAGACAAATGTTTTGTTCAAATATACTATTGTAACTATGAATAAGAAGGTTTGTAAAACTATAAGTCTAAACCTAACTCTCCTGCAGCATTTTGGTATCATAGTGTGGCAAAATTTATGACCCCCTCATTCATAAAATTTTATCAGATGCCAGAAACATCATTTTTTAATAGTGCTTCTGCCTAGTTCTGTCATGGTTTTATTATAATAGTATCAAGTTTGTGTTTGAGATTATCAGAAGAGGCCTTTGGTTTGTAAGGTCAGAGTTGTGAACTTTTGGAGGACATTTTTTCTCTTTATCTCCTTTAAACATTCTTTGTCTCACTAATGAAGCTTGCTTCTTCCTCCTTTTTTTCTATTGTTTTCTTTTACTTTCATTGTGGTCAGGCGTCTGAACTTTTATGCTTCCTGACATTGCTGTGGTCAGTGTTGACTCTCAACGGTTGTTAAACAGAATTCTTACCTTTGTCCATCATCTTCAGTATTAAGCTACTGGTCCTTTTTACAGTGCTTTCTTTTGAATCTTGGTTCTTTTTTTCTCTTATTTGGTAATGAGGAGTCCTTCATTTTGGAATGATTCTTTTTCTGGATCCCATTTTCTCTGTCTTTATCATGTTCTTTTGACCTTATTATATCATTTGTCTTCAGCTCAATGAATGACCCACTCTTTATTCTGTTTGTCATCCTGAGCCTTCTTTCTGATGTACGTGCTGGTTAATTTTGTGGCCATGCACATTTTAGCTGTCTCGCATTCAGGGCTTCAGTTTAAGAAGTGACATTTTTTATACATTCAACATCTTTGGCTTAAACTGTATACTGCCTTTTTTGGCTTCTTTTGTTTTTATTTCTACTTGCCATTTGAAAAAAAAATACAGAAGTTTGAAGAACTTTCTCATTCTTTTTCATTTTGGATAGAAAGCTTTTTAGAAATTGATTAATTCTTTTGGGTAAATTATTGTTTGACTTCCTTCAAGATCATGAAGATATTGGCTATAAGTTGCCATGTTGTCCAATATCATTCTTGGCCTGTGGAGTGGTCCTTAGATCTCTGAGAGTTTCAGGACACTGGACTTTTTACATCTTAGATTCATTTAGATTTACTGGAGTTGTGGGGTATAGGGCATCATATACTTCTATTTTGATACAGATTCATGATTGGATTGTTTTGGTTTGTTCTTTTAATTTAATTTATGTGGCTTACCTCACTTGATAGATAAGTATTCTTATTCCTTGTGTTTTATGGCTCTGAACCTTCTCCTTTAGACATTGTCTTGATCCGTAATTCTTTGTATTGTTCGTATAATGGAGATCATGAACCTATAATTGTTAGTAGTTATTTTAGCAGGACAAAATTCTTTCCACCAAACAATTATTACTTCTGTTGATTTTCAAAGGCTTCCCTGGTGCCCGAGTTAATCAGTGATTGATGTTTTGCTATGGTTTTCAGTTATTGTTTTATTTTGTATTGGATGCTTATTCCAAATCTTCTGTCTCTGGCAATTGACACATGCAATCAGGATTAGATGCATTTTTATTTCTACCTTATCCTCCTATGGATCTGATGCAGATTCTTTGCCAGATCTGCAACCTTCCATAACCGAATCTTGTTTCTTGCACAAGTATGATGTACTCAGACCTGTTTTCTTCTGCTCTTCCAATTTTTCTAACATACACCTGTCATTCTTCATCCATTACTGTCCATCTTAGACATCGTCAGGTGTTTCTTTTCTGTCATAATATATATACCATCATGGATTTCTTTGTTGATGATTATTTTTTTGTCTGTTGTGTATGAATCACGATTTTATTTATGAATTGCCCATCCCCAAGATCTTTGCTGTTGTCTAGTATTTAGAA
>NW_013668629.1:114139-117052 GCF_000517525.1 Limulus polyphemus | reverse complement strand
AGATCTTTGCTGTTGTCTAGTATTTAGAAGAGATGAACTGACAAACATTCAACATTCTGTATAGATTCTGACTTAAGTTTTTCACGTATTAATTTTGGACTAAAATTTGTCATTTTTTTACTCTCTCCATATAGAAATATTCATGATTTTGTATCCCAGTCCTTTTCTTTTTACTACCATTTCAAATTGGAATATATTCCAGGTTTTGATCTTTTGACCCCTTGGCCTCTTGCCCATTACTAGAGGTTTCCATGGCAACCATTGCTTTTTTTTGTGTGTGATATTAGACAATACAACAACTTGTCAATTAATAACTTCATGACTTAGCTCAAGATTCTTCATATGTGGTCTGTTCTAAGTTGCACAAGGAATTGTAGAATATACTTTCTCATTTAATTTGACACCTAAATTACTATTGATGTTCATTGTCATTTGAAAAATTTTGTGCAAGCCGTTATGTGAACTTCTTCCTCCACAGCATTCATGTCCTTACTTTGGGGGGGGGGGGTTGGCCTGGGTTTCTCTTTACCTTCAAGGTTCCTTTTCCTTGAAATTTAGGAACCACTATATCAAGCACGTGTATGGTTCACTTCATGCTTACATGAGCATGGTAAGTATTGTTTGAATCTATAGCATTATTCTTCTAGTTTGCCTGGCACATTTGAATATGTTATAAATGTCAAATCTGCTGTGTTCCCTGGATACTGCTTCTTTCTCTCTCTTTTTCTTTTACTTTAGGTGTGTCCTGACCCTTCAGGTTCAAAACCATCTTCTGACTTTGTTGTGAGATTTAGATGAGGTAGCACAGTTTAATTTAATACTTTTTTCTGTGTTCTACCAGTTTATAGGAACATACTTGCAATCAAGTGTCCCATGTATCACCATTTTATGTGTGGACTTCTATGCATTTTAATGACTCATACATTGTCTTGGCCCTCTGTAAGTCTTGTTTCACTTCTTCTCATGTTTCAAGATGTGTATTGCCTGTTTTCACTTTTTAGTATATATATACTCTAGCTATCTGTCTATCCAGAGGTAAAATAACATTTGAATTCCACATTTTTTACATTGAAATGGAATTTAGATTGATACTTTCTTATGAATGAACACACATACACTGTCTCTGTCACATTCCATTTGTGGTTTGTCTTGGTTTCTGGTGGAATCGAGATAGAATGAAGAGGTCATTATGGATATTTTTGTTATCGAAGAGATCTGTTTGTTTGTAATTAAGCACAAAGCTACACAATAGGCTATCTGTGCTCTGCCCACCATGGATATCTAAACCTGGTTTCTAGCATTGTAAGTCCGAAGACACTGCTGTGCCACTGGGGCGGCTATTGAAAGGAAGTCAAGTCACTAAAATAAAAATTTTGAATGAAAGGTTGAAAATTTTATCAAAACACAAAGGGAAGAGGTAGGGGAGTTAAGCATAGAATGAAGTTTGTGAAAGTGATAACTACCTGTCAGATCAAGAAATACTTAGTTGAATTCCATTTTGATGTTACAAATGTTGATTTTGTAAAATCATGTCATAACCAGATTAATCAATTGTTTTGGTAGACAGTAAGAAATAACAGTCGTCTTGGCTTGATTTTTTGGAATTTTGAGCTATAACAATGCCATATATTGGAATAAGTTGTGTTTTGTGCATGGGAATTATCACAAGTGTCACTGTGGTTTATGTCTTCAAAAACTTGTTTTGCTTTATGGATTATTTGGTTTTAGTAGCAAGTTAGAAATATTCAAAAATATTTCATTGGCCTTCAAGTGTTTGAAATCTATTTATACCAGATAGAACACATTTGATATAGAGTTTAGACAAATATTCTGGTAGCAACTTTTCAAAATTAAAACTTTTACCACAATTACTAGTAGCCCATAATTTATTAAAGTACGTACATAAAACATTAGCTTTGTAATCTATATATATGTAAAAAATAAGTCTTCCTCTCATAGTGAGATTTAACAGTAGAAATATTTTTTTGACTTTCAACTTGTCCTTTGACTGTTAAAACAAGCATACACATTTTATAAAAATCTGAATTGTGATGCAGGTTTTACTACTTAGGTAACAATCAACTAGTTAACGTATTTATTGTGTGGAAAATAAAGGTGTTATGACAGTGGAAGTCATATGACGCTGGTAACACGTCATGAGTTTCTAGAAGGATCATGACTGTTCCTGGCAACTTTAGTCTTTTCTAGGCACCCTCTATTTTAGTATATAAGCTCGGCAAATAAAGTGGAGATATAATGGCAGATAGACAGATAATTGAGTCAAGCGAGCGGTAGTGACCATAAGTAAAGTGCGGGAATTGTAGCGTGTGTTTAAGTTCAAGTGACTGTGGAAATTAAGTGTATTACAAAGTTTGTAACAAGAAAGAATAAACTAGTTTTAATTAAGAAAGGACTTATATCTCTGAAGTTTCTTGGAGAGAATTTTTACGGGAAATTATCAAACAAGCAGATACGTAACAAATTGGTGTCAGAGAGTGGGATAAAAAAAGAAGATGGAAACGAGAAGTGGCAAATCAAACTACAGCTTATCAGATTTGATGGGAGCAATACAAGAACAGCAAAAGAAACGAGAAGATAAACAAGAAAAGAGACAACAGCAGTGGCAAGAAAACTTGCAACAGTGGCAGCTCGAACAGCAAAATAAACAAGAAAAGAGATTACAGCAGTTGTTGGAGGAAAAAGAGAAGAAACAAGAAGAACGAGATAAGAAACAGGAAGAGAGATTACAGCAGTTGTTGGAGGAGAAAGAAAATAAACAAGAAGAGAGACTACAGCAGTGGCAACAGAAACAAGAAAGGAAACAGGAAGAAAGTCTCCAACAGTTGCTGGAAAGTCAATAACAGTGACAAGAAGTACAAATGGAAAACATTAGTAAATTTCAAAGTGAATTAG
>NW_013668629.1:104358-113139 GCF_000517525.1 Limulus polyphemus | reverse complement strand
GGCAAATAAAGCGGAGATATAATGGCAGATAGACAGATATAAAGACAGATAATTGAGTCAAGCGAGTGGTAGTGACCGGAAGTAAAGTGCGTGAATCGTTGTGAATTGTAGCTTGTGTTGAAGTTAAAGTGACTGTGGAAATTAAGTGTATTACACAGTTTGTGACGATAAAGAATAGTTTTAATTAAGAAAGGACTTGTGTCGCTGAAGTTTTTCGGAGAGAATTTTTACGGGAAATTATCAAACAAGCAGATACGTAACAAAGAGTAATATTCCATATCATTAAATGATGAGTACTCAGGTTAGATCTACATGTACACTCCTAAATTTTGAATGAATTTGTAAGCTATGTATATAAATAACTTTTAATGAATAAATACATATGGAAGTCAGAAAATATTATTATATTAAACATATGGAATATTATGTTAGTCATGGAATATAAGTGCTCACTGTCGGTACATGTATATGGTTCATACAGCCCTTGAAAATCATTGCAAATTAATAGCCTGTTGTTATGGCTACTGATATTTGAAATTAACCATTCTGATAAATAATACTTCTGTAATTAATTTTAATGTCTGTTAATTAAATTGATCTTGCCTTGGAAATAAAAAAGTTTAGTGTGCTTTGTATTGATCTAATTTTGAAAATTAATACATTTAGCATTAAGCATTTATATTAAGATAATGTTTAGTTATTTATATTTCATCTGTTTATTATTTAATAATATAATCCCTGAGCCGAGTTCTTAGTGCAAAAATACAGGAAAATGTAAATGTTTTGGTTAATGCAAGTTTCCCTGCTTTTCTTAATTACTGGTCCCCCCCCCCTTTTTTTTTCCTTTCTTATCGCATTATTACTAAAGCTTTTATTATCAAACACTAGATGCATTATTCCACTCCTACACTTGTGCTTGGATAAGCTTATTATATCTTGATGAACTGAAATTTTTTTTTGGTAGTCATAAGCATGTAACAGATTTATGGCTGAACTGATGGTATCATTTATTTTTACTGCTTACTCTAATCCTGTATTGTAACTTCAGAACAAATAAATAACATGAAAATGAAAATTAATGTATCAAATCAGCATAACTTATTAGTGGAGTATGTATACATATTATCTGTATATATATACACCAACAAGTTTATTACTGACATTTTAAGAAGAAAATTTCAATTTATTGTATAAATCTAAAAACAATCTTTACTCATATATGTGTGGAATATTACTAAATATGCAGAGCATACAGTCAATTACAGTAAATATTATAAACATAGAAACAGCTTCTCATGTATATGAGTATGGAAATTATACTGAAGTACCTTGTTAACTGTATAAATATTAATTATAATGCTTGCTTTTTCTCTTGATTTATGTAATTTCTAATGTTCATTGAAAATTTTGTAAGCTAATTTTGTGTATTTTATGTCAATAAAATAAAACTCAAAAATGTATTTTTGAATTTAAAAAAGATCTAGTGAATGGACACTAGGCAATAAATAATATTCTTTTTTACATAATTGTATAATACTGAATTTTTTATGAATACAATTTCATTTGGTTTATTGTTATAGTTTGAAAAAATTTTCTGCTTTTAACTCTTATGATGCAGATAGCAACTAAAGTTGACATGTAAACGGGGCACAGTTGGGAACACTTGTTGACATGATGACCCCTTGCCTGTTTGGCTAAAATATATTGTGTCATTTCATTTTGTAATACCAAGTATCCCCCTAGTGAATGACAATAAATGTATTAGGAAATCCCCTATGTAGTTTTAGTTGAAAAATAATGCCAGTTATTGCTAGTAATCACAAAGATACCAACTGAGAAAAAATTATAAAATTCCATAATATTTTGGACATTTCAAAATGGCATCCACATCACAGATGCAAGTATTCAGAGCTAATGAAGCAGTGTGCTTAAACACCACGGCATCATAGACAGAGGATGTGGAAGGGGAAGAAGAAGAGCCAGAAAGCCAGCACTACAACCTTTGTGATGATATCTTGTGTAGTTTTGCTATAATTGCTTTTCAAATATGTGAAGTAGTGTTGTTTTTTTTCATCTTTGTGGAAGATATATTCAGCACTGATGTCAGTATTATATTTTTATTCAGTGCCAAAAAGGTTAAAAGATATCCCTCCTCTAATAATATTGGAATAGTTCTCATTTTATAAATAAATGCTCTAGAATGTCAACTTCTATAAGTAAGTTGTATATTATAAAGTCTTTTTAGTGTTTAGATGTAAATTTTCACATCGAGTGGCACCAACTCTGAAATTACAAACTTATTTTTATAGCATTCTCTATTGGTGTGATACATATATTGCATCTTATTGAACAGTGTTGTGTAAAGAAGTGATAAAAAAGGTAGAAATGCATGATTTCTCATAATGTGGTTAATTATAATATTGGTGATATAGCTGTGTGCAGCTTTTTGCATGATTCATATCTTATTAAGACATGTTTAAAAAACCAATAGTTATGGACCCCATTAGTAATTCTATTTCTAGGTTTAAAGTTTAGCTAAAGCTTATCAAAATGAAACTCTAGTACTCTTATTAAAGTACATACATTTTGTGGTTTTGAGGAAGATGTGCTAGCAAGTTGAAATAACTCATCTTTAGAGCACCACAGGTGGATGAAGACTGTTAAACTATATGTCCATCATTATATGTCACTCTGTTCTATCATGTACACAAATATTTATCTTTAAACTTTAAACTCAAATCACATGCACAGAATGTAGTATGTTAATTTTGTTTTGATGCATTTAATTTTCAAGAAATTCTTTTCTCAAATTTAGATCCACATTTACTGTTGTATATGCACCTACATACGTACCTCACTGTATATAATTGTTTTCAAAACTGAAATATCTACATGTCCATGTAATCATGTGGTTATGCATTATACTAACAAGAAAACATTGCTGCACAATATTTTGATTATTAAGGTTTTACTCAATCCATCTGATGGCTTAAGTCTATTTTATTCTTTTCTGAGCTTTTCTAAAAATTGAAAATTTAACATTGGAGTCCTTTATATGTACAGTACATACGTCTTATTTATTTATTTGGATATAGCCTAAAAATTAACATGTTTTTGATTAGTATATCAACACAACTTAATTCCAACATAATAAAAACTATATTGCTAAGTATTTTCATTATATTAAAATGTAATTTACATTCCAAGAAATAATTACAGTGATTTTATTCAGTCTGGATCACCAAAATCTTCATAAAAAATTAGTGTTAAATAATTTAAGGATTTGCCTGTTAAGAAAATTGCAACAAATTATTGCTACTTTACTATAAAGATGTGAATGTCCACATTTAGATTAAAAGTTATAACCATTCATAATGTATTTCCTTGGATTGTGCAATTACATTCACGCTTTAAAGATTTCTAAAAGTCGTGAGATTTGTACCCCAAATCATTAATTAAAAAAAAATATGCAAGAACTATGTAACCCTAAAACATGAGAAGTTGAGAAAAAGTTTTGAAATTCTATGTTTTAATAATAGCTTACAGCATGAAATGTATATTGAAATATATCTGTATGATAAATTAATGTTACCATATTTTAAGTTTTATATTTTTTTTTAATTATTAATTTTGATCAAAAATACTTAATTTTATCATCTGTCCATATTAATATTCAGCCATCCTATAAAGGACTATCAGCATTATAACTTATAATTGATATGTAAAGAGTTAAATATGATATAGATTACTTTTATGAACATAGTTTTGCTGTAAAGTACAACAAAATACAAAGATTGAATAATTAACCTGACCTAATTGTATCTTTTACAAAATTACTTTTGCTTCAGAATTCTTAACTTTCACCAAATGTTCTAGATAATAAAAATTAGGTTGAATTAAAAAAACATTTATTTTTGTTTTACATTTTTGGTTTAATGTCACAACTACTCTGTTCATTACATCGTAACATTAGTGATACATTAGTGATACCATATATGTTCATTATGTTATTAATAATTTTTGATTGTTTACAATTTATGTTCCTGGGAATTTTATTCAAGGAAGCCATAGGAATTGGGCTTGAAATTGAAATTGAACGTAAGGAAACACCAGACAGCTACTTGCAAGATCGTGTAGAGAGGTTAGAACTGAAACGAGATTGCATGGCTAAATGTTTATCTTCTGTAGGAATGACACCTGTTATTCCAGAAGGGGGATATTTCATTGTTGCTGATTTCTCAAAATTAGGTATTTTGATCATGCCGATCCATTGAATTCACAAGAAAAAGATTTTTTAGAAAATTTTATTATTTCTTGAATTATATGTAGCAGACAACTCTGTCACTGTTTTTCCATCTTCTGTAAATGTTAATAGCAAAAAAAACGTTATATTTAATCTTCTGAGCTTTCTCAAACATTATAAGCTTTACTGTAGCATAAATTTATGTAATTGTGGTTTTAACAAAAAATATTGGAAAATAAAATAAAAGAGAGTAATATATGAGGTTAAAAACAACATATAATCAAAAAGTATTTTCTAGGTGCCAAGATAAGCCTGAATCTTGATGAAGAGCAAGGAGCAAAGGACTATCAATTTGCAAAGTGGCTATACAGGAATGAGGTTGGTACATATATGTAACAAAATCTAACTATGACTCTTTTAAGGTAGCCAAATGCCTCATCATCTAATTAGTGATGCACATGAATGGATTAATGAGATTCCCACTGATGGCTTAAGTCTGTTGTTTTGTTTTTTTCTGAGCTTTTCAAAAATTGAAAATTTAACCTTGGAGTCTTTTATATGTACAGTACATAAGTGTTATTTATTTATTTAGATATAGCCTAAAAATTAACATGTTTTTAACAAGTATATCAACACTTATTTTACTGGGCTATGAACTTGAATTAACAATTTGTATCATTCTTATTAGTGCATATAATCCACAAATTCGGTGTTATATAGTTCTGGAATGCTTATTGTCTTTTAGAGTAATTGCTTTCGTGTAAGAAAATATAGAATTTTTTTTTGTTTGCATTCTCATATAATATGTATATATATATATATATGTGTGTGTGTGTGTGTGTCACCACAGCTGACTTTTTTTATTTCCAGATCTTATTTTGTACTTATGTTCTTTAACTCAGGTAGTTACAGATCAACATATTTTTCTAGCATAGCTTCTCACACATCCACATTCAATATTGTTTACAATTCCTTTTCATTCAAGGGAAGGAATGTGATTCTTTATTTTAGTTATATGTTGTGCAAGTGCTGTAGAATTAGTTTCTTAAAAAGTGCCTTATTAGCAAGAGCAAAGCCACATTGGACTATCTGCTGTGTTCACCATGGAGAATCAAACCCCAAATTTTAGCATTGTGGGTCTGTAAACTTACTGCTCTCCCACCGGGGAACTACTACCAAGAGAAATTCATATTGTGATGTAAAATGGTAACATTTTGAGTTGTTAAGTTTGAGTAATGAAAAGCTATAAGTGCTAAAATATCTTGAAGTAAAATCACATTTAATATAAATAATTCAAAACAATTCCCCATGATATTATTGATATTTGGAAGCAATGTCAATATTTTGCATTTTTTAGAATTCTATACTAGCCTATATTCTGGCCTAGGAATATGATAACTTCAGACACAGTGTAATAGGTAATTTATTTTATTAAGTGTAAAAGGGTGATGCTTGGACATAAAACATTTTATTATAGTTATTTAAAAATATATATATATATATATCCTTTTTTTTTTTCAGAAACTTCAAGTTTTCCCATTCAGTATATTTTATTGTGTTGAACACAAACATTTAGGAGAGGACTTTGTATGCTTTTGTTTTGTCAAGGTAAGATTTTAATGAAATTATAACAAAAAAGTGCTTCCATTTTTGCTCCAAAGGGCTTAATATAATTAAGAAAATAATATGTTTAAACTGTGATTCATCTTTTAATTCAAGTTTTGTCTAACTTCAACAATAAATAGTTCATAGGTTAGTTCGTTGCTAAGGAATACCCTCCCCTTTACTACTAACAGTACTGGGTCAGCACACTTTGAGAAACAGAATGTTATGTTCGGCACTAAGCTAGGCCACATTTTATTGCCCAACTTCTTGTGCTAATCACAACTTGTACTGTTACTATCAACTGTTTATCCACAGATAATGAAAAAATGGCCATTTACTTTCTAGAGCGATTTTAAGTGTTGTAAAGATTCATTACCTGTATCTATAATGGTGCTCTAAAACATCCCATAATGACCCAGTTGAATTCTGGGCTAGTCAGTATAGTTGTGGATATTATTTGTCTCAAATTAATACTGTGTATCAATGTTATTATAGCATAATTATCATGTTGACAAAGCATCATTCTCCAAAATACTTGAAATATTAAAGGTCATGACTTTTGTAGCTTAGTAATAGAAAAATGATCAAGCCAGGTAATAGCTAATCTAAAACCTTGCCTTTTAAAATGAACTGTACTGATAACTCTACATAATGGTTTTTATTTTGTTATTCACATTAATTTTAACACCAAAGGCATCATGAAAGCTGGTACTTTCCATTCATCATTGTAATGAGTAACCTATGATCTGTAGTTTGCATGAAATCCAGCAGTAGAAGAACTTTGCAAACACTGGATAAGATGGTTTGCATCTTTAAACTTTATTAAATACCTTGATGAATAACTTATGTTAAATGTGCAATTTCACTCAACTACACATTTCAAAGTTTGCATGATCCAAAAAGTTACCAACTGTAGGTGACTGGACTGTTGTTGCACAATAACAGATCCAAATTTTTTCAGTACATTAATGCAGTAATATAAAAATCTCTTGAAAACTCATAACACCAATCCTGCATCCAATAGATATCCCTGAAAAGAGACATTATTAGTGTGTGAACCATGTACCTTTATTTGCAAATTAAAACAAACATTTTACAAGACCAACAGAGTTAATGCATTTCACTGTGTGGAAGTACAAAAATAAATGATGTAGAAAATTAATATCGGAATACTTTAGAGACAATCCTTCATGATTGCTAAATATGCAAGACATTATCTATAGATGAAACATAAATTTATATTTTAAACTGTAAGAACAGCTATTAAAAAGAAAGAAATATGTAAATGTTAATTAATATGTAGAAACTGAAGTCATTGGCAGGAATATAATCAATGAAAAAATGTGGATGCAGTAAACATTGACATGAAAATGTAAATTGTATGCAAATTTTGTTTTATGGTAATTGCAATCCTTTTTCCATTCCACTCTTCTTGAATAAATAATTTAGATTTACATCTGTAGTTTAATTCTAGTGTAAAACAAATGTGAACCTAAAGGTTGTCACATATTTAATAATTTTTTTATTGCACAAACTTCATACTGAACTTCAGCTTGCTTCAGATATGTAAAATTATGCATAAGGAACAAGAGCTCATGACTGCAGTTAGTAATAGTATTCAATATAACCTACTCCTCAGCAAAGGCTTCAGCTCTAGAATCTAATGTCTGTTTCAAACAAGCAAGTAAGGCATTTAATTTGAAATTACTTTTTGGTTGAACTTGTAACGTTAAAGTCTGTTTCTAAACAAAAAAAAGTATTTTTGTCTGGTAATTATAATATATTGTATCTTTCATTACTATTTAGTTATTATAATAAATCTTGAATAATGAACAGTGCTGGTAGAAGTTATAAAAGATACAAATTATGTTCTTGGAGAATCTAGTATACAAAATGACAATAAGATTCTTGATATAAACATTTGTGTATCTTGTTAGTGTAGGTGTTGTAAAATGCTGAGAACCTATTTCTGAGTGTCTCCATTAAAAACAGCTATATTCTCAAAACATCTTAAGTTTTAATCTTTCTGAAGGGATAGTTTAAAATACAATATGTTTTTAACATGTTTTAGCATGTTAAAATGTATAAAAGAACATGTAAGTAAAAATCTTTTTTTAGTAATATTTTTTCTTGAAATATTAATTTTTAACCCTCATTAGCATACCTGGGGTCCAGCTGGAACCCAACGAATTTCTTGATTGTATATCTTTTTTACATAATCATTACAAATTTATATCAATTCATGTAATTGTCAAGCAGAAACCCTGGATCAATATAACACTATTGTTTTCAAAACAGGCAGACAGAGTATGTAGCTATAATCTGATATTTATCTGGGGTCCACGTGGACCCCATACCGTCATTGACCATCACTATACATGTAGATTTCCCTGTAATACAAAACAAATTTCTAAATGTTTATTTCACTATATAGGCTGTTATATAAGACAATACATCAAAGTAGTACAGTATCATCTTATCTGTTTGTTTATAATATCATTGTGGTAAGTGTGTTTGCACATCTCATTCCTCAACAAATGTTTTCTGTGATGACTGCTTATAATGCCCTATTTTATAGAAGCTTTGTTCGATAATTATTGTAAATAACCTGCTTATTGGATTTTTAATCTATATCCTACTATAAGGATATATTTGTGTTGGGGTCTGGTCGGACCCAGGGTGACCCACAACTTATACTTCCCATTTTCTTTGAATTGAATTTTGCAGCATTGTGGTAATCTCATCATGTAGTGGTGGATAATGATTGAATATAGGTGTATAATAAAACTTCGTCATTTTTTTTGATATACTGTTTGTATAAGGAATTGTTTAATACTACTTATTTATATGCTGATGGACAATGTAATTTTGTAATTTCTTGATTTGTCAACATAAGTCCTCTAGAATACAAATATTTTTTATGTTGTTCACAT
>NW_013668629.1:99070-103358 GCF_000517525.1 Limulus polyphemus | reverse complement strand
ATGCTGATGGACAATGTAATTTTGTAATTTCTTGATTTGTCAACATAAGTCCTCTAGAATACAAATATTTTTTATGTTGTTCACATTACATGCTAATGCTAATAAAAGTCGTCATACAATTGGTTTTTAGAATTTCAATCCAGAGCTTATTATAATGGTAATTTTGTGCTGTGGTCTGGTTGGTGTGCTGATGAGAGTGAATTTATAGCTATAGTTAATACTTATTACAATAACCCTATTGTACAGCTAACACATACATGTAGCGACCACTCAGTTACACTGAAAAACAAACATTGTGATGATTGAGCTTGTTTATGATGCAATGCTTGATCCTGAGTTTTAGATGGTCTAGCCTTTGATGCCATTTAGTACTTGAAATAAACACAGCTTGGAAACCTGAAAACAGTCATAGCCAAGATGTGCCAACAGTATGACTTGTTGAGAAAATGAGCCATCTACCAGGCCGAGTTCAAGGCTCAAAGTAAAAGTTCTATAAGAACTTGAGTAACTTTGTGGAAGATTTGTGCCATTCTCATTTGAAAGCATACACTGCAATGAAGAGAGACCATGAGGAACCACATGAGGGTATGAGATATTTGTACCCTGATAGAGGCAGGATATGCTGGAATGAGGTTTGAGGTGATCACCTCAGATAAACTACAGGAGAGGAGGAAGCTGACAGTAGCTATTGTGGTAATTCCCAGCATAATATGTCCCCTTTTTGGCTTCCTTTTTTTTTTCAACTAGCCAGTTGTGGATGACATTCTTTTTGCTTTCCAGACCCTGTATCTTGCATTATGAAGATGGAATAAACCACTGATAAGAGCATTTTGTTTTATTTTTCAGGTGTTTTGGAATTTCTATCACTGCCAACAACTTCAGGAGCAGACTTTACAGACATATGTTGTCGTAGATGATGGATGAAGATGCATTATTAAACAATGTACTTGATGTACAGACTACCTAAGACTACAGATGGGCTATCTCTATGAGCTCTAGGACATCAGAAGTTACCACCTGTCACCTCACCAGAAATAATCCCTGTGGTGAAACAGATGACTGAGGGCTCAGACAAACCCTTGAGGTCCAGTATGCCAGCTGTTCGGCCCACCAAGCTAATAATGTATCCATCACCTCAGAGTGTAAAGAACCTAATCAAGGCTAAGTCCAAGATGATGGTGATGTCAGAACACCAGGAGAAAAGCTTCAAGAGTGCCATTGGAGGTTACTTTGTGAAAGTCATTAACATATGATGTGTGTTCACAACCATTTGTACTACCACTTCCGTCATTTTGGAAGGACCTTCTTGGAGCTATGATTGTAGCACAGATCTACAAAGTAGGAAAGTCATCTCACAACCCACAACCTCAGAGGCAGCAACAACTGTGGTCATTACTACCTCCACTACCACCACCACACCAGCTGTGACTGTAACAACTGAGATGATGGTCCATCATCATGAGAGCACCAGTGTCAGCAATAGCTCATCCAAAAGCTTCAGAGATGAGGCTAGAGAAATTGGAGCTCTCCACCAGGCCCCCAACCAATGTAAGAGAGAAACTCATAATTCTAAAATGCCACTGTCAAGAGAAGGAAGCCAGGTGGACATAGCTATAATCAAGAGGAAGACTGGAGAACTATGAACGCAGCTGGAGGAAGAAGTGCATCATCTACAAGAAGAGCTGACACAAACTCCAAAGGCTCTTGTGAAAGCCAGAGACCATGTGCATTGAAAGCTATCAGGTGGATTGGAGGAGAATAAGCCTCCCTATAAATTGTGTCTAGTAATTTGATGATTTTTATATATATGTGCGTGTGTGTATATGTATATCTATATTTTATGTTTTATAAAGTTTTTTTAGTTTATTTTGTATAGTGTTAATATATGCATGTTTTAATTGTGTAATTAGTGGTAAGGGTTTCCTTTCTTTTTTAAGGTGTATGCATGTATTTTCGTTTTTTGTATTTGTATTGTTAGGTTTATGGTGAATTTCATGTGTTGGAAAAATTTAAAGTTGTTTTTTGCCTTATGTGCATGTAATTTTCTTAGTCTGATTAGTATTAAGGGTTTTTGTTTTTATGTGACTACTGTGTATTTCATACTATTTTCTTTGTTAAAGGATTTTTTATTAGTTGTTTTTGTATAGTGTGTTAGAATAACCCATCTATAAATTGATAGATTGTATGTATTTCTTTGTTAAAAGGGTTTTGTTATTTTGTATTGTATTAGAGAACCCTTTTTTGATTTCTGTGACATATTTTATTTTATTTATTGTACAGTTGTTTTTGGCTTTGCACTTGTTAGTATTTTGGAGAAGACAGTTTTACTGGGGTAAGGGTAAATTATTTTGATTTATTGAGCAACATTAAAGTTTAATTGTTTTTTGTAGTTTTAGAATTAAAGAGAACCTGGAAATAAATGCAAAGAAAGTATGTGTTAGCTTCCCCTTAATTAATATGTAACTTATTCAAAATTCTACTTTCTTTTTGTTCACTGTGGATGCAGAGAGTTATTCAAATACACAACATGGTTTACACTCAAATACACAACATGGCTTACACTCAAATACACAACATGATTCATTCTTACATTAACTGCATATGGAACTTGAATCTGCTAATTGGTTATTAGCATGTTCTCTTGAAAGGAAGATAGCTGTTACTTCACAGCTGTCTTTTCTATTGACAATTTGGGTAATGACCCAGGGTTTTTATGGTTCTACACTTGAATGGTTAAGGCTTTAGGCCACATATAAAAGGAACAAAGTGTGAGAAATCTGGCTTTGTTATTGTTATTTTCTTTTGTTTTTTAAGGCTAGGTTCTCTCCTCTTATGTAGGTATATATAGAGAGTTTTGATTTAGACTTGAAGATCTCATGAGGTTTTAGTAGCTTTTTTTTTACATAATATATTCTCGGAGATATAAAAATTTAACCTTTAATTACTATTTAAGGTTTTGTATTTAGTTTTAATTTCTTCTTTTAGTATAGCTTTCATGGGGGGCTCACATTGGTCTAGTTTGAGAGACATTAAAGATTCTTACAACCATTTCTCTCTGGCTCAAAACATCCACAAAGACGCTTGCTTTTGTGTTGTGTTATGTCTTTTTCACTTGTGTTTAAGTAATAAAAGTTTTTGTTCTATTTTTTTGTACTGACTGTTACTTCATTGACAGACTCATTCAGACAGAATACAGGAAATAAACAGACCCTACTCTTGTTCTGCAGGAAATCTATGAAACAGAATATAGTAGTAATTGTAAAAATTGTTTTAAATATCTTGTAAAAATTCACTCAAAAAACAAAGAAAAATTATGTGAATACTACTTAAAAGTTATTTATTTGTTCAGTTTTAAAGCTGAGCCATTTTAATATATATCTTGTTGTTTGTATTGTCTTATTAAACAGTAATTATCTTAATCGTGCAATGCCTTCATTTAGAATTTTATCAAAGATTATATAGCATTAGATATAATTTGATATTTAGTTTATATTATTTTCGGAAAAATAAGTTATTCTGAGTCTAATGTTTCAGAGATCATCCTGTAAAAAATAATTAAATTTTTAAAAATATCTACCACATTAATGTTCAATGTGTAGTTTTATTACTCAATAAACAATAATTGTGGTTAGACTTCTGGAAATATGTGAACATTACATATGACAAATTTATATTTTCTTGACATTCATGTTCCACACACACTTTCATTAGATATATATATATTTTTAGTTTCGTGTTATTATCTATTGTATTTCTGCTAAAAAAA
Organism: Limulus polyphemus; assembly: GCF_000517525.1. Taxonomy (NCBI): domain Eukaryota; kingdom Metazoa; phylum Arthropoda; class Merostomata; order Xiphosura; family Limulidae; genus Limulus; species Limulus polyphemus. Next base: position 99,592 of record NW_013668629.1, on the reverse strand, counting down.
CAACAACAAAACACTGTGTGTGTGGTAAAACAAATGATTCTGCCAATTTAAGTAAAATCTGCCTTACTATTCAAATTTTAAAAAATTGTAGTTATAAAAATAGAAAATATTTTCTGAAAGTTCATTGGATAAAATATAATATCATTTCAAAGTAGTTTTCAGTTTTTTTTATAGGGGGTAAATTTCAGTAGTTATTTAATCAGTGTTATTTATCTAAATCATACCTTTGTGTATGGTAAATCAAGCTGGGAAGATATAAAGATCAACAATTTTCTATAGTGCATTGACACAATACACTCAATTTGATTTTTGCACCATAAATCAAAATAAGGTGTCATCAACCTTGAATGCTATGGTTAATCATCATAAATGCTGATTAGCTATACATGGAATACTATATTAATGATGTAAAACTATATTTTTAGGGAAGATATTTGGTGCATTTTGTGCCAATAACTAGATGAATGCTCGTCACATGATGGCAAATGCTTTATAAATTATATATATATATCAAATTGGTTA
>NW_013668629.1:92366-98861 GCF_000517525.1 Limulus polyphemus | reverse complement strand
ATGCCCTGATTTAAGAAATTACTTGGCTTTGAAGCAAAAAACATGTTGTTGTCCTCTTTAACACCTTCCACATTTGCATACTTTTACCCATTAAGATGGTGTTGCAGCGAACGAAAAAGATGGTAATATGATGGTGCCACATCTGGAGAATATGATGGCTGTGGGAGAACTTTGCTACCCAACTCCATAATCTCATGTTGCATCAAACGTGCCACATGTGGACATGCATTGTCGTGGAGAAGAAGAACACCTTTCCAATTGATAAGTGAAAAGCGTTTCTGATGAAGGGTTTGATTAAAAAGTTCCAGTTGCTGACTATAAATCTCTGCATTGACAGTTTGCTGTGGATTGATGAGTTCTAAATGAATTACTCCTTTGAAGTGGTTTTTGTATAAGACTGGGCCTTTGTTTTAGGCATTTAATATTTGCATAGAGAATCCATTTTTCATCACCGGTGACAATTCTATCCAAAAATGGTTCATGTGCATTATGCGCTAGAAGAGATGAAGCAACGTTCACCGTTGGAAACGATGATCATCGGAGAGTTTGTGAAGCACCCAAACACCTTCCTTATGGAGTTTTCCCATATTCCTTAGATGTTTACTTATTGTTTTATGAGAGACATGCAATTTCAGGGCGATTTCATGAGTGTATTGCCTTGGGTTAGCATCAATATCAATTCTAACATGTCGGCCCCTGCCATCACAGTTTTTAAGGCTAAAGTCACCTGAACAAAATTTACTGAACCATCCAAAGATTGGGTGTCACAGTGGTTATAGCACTCAACTATTAGGTCGTCAAGAAATTAATGTCACGCTTTGGAACACTTTCATTAACCACCCCCCCAAAAAACATACGTCATGTACAATAGTTAAACGAACCACCTAAACGTTACGTTAGTGTAGCCTATATAATGTGTAAAGTTTAGTATACTTTAATCCCTTATAGTGATGGAACACATTTGGCATTTAATGCTGTTTGAATACAAGAAGGGAAACAATGCCTCTGCAGCCACAAAGAATATCAAAGAAGTATATGGAAATGTTTTGAATGTTTGTAAGTGTCAATGTAATCAAATATTAACAAATAATTCAAATCCCTAATGTAAACTATCATTCTGGTTTTTCCTAATATTTTAATATATGTCTCTAAAAATGATGAGTTAATAGTTAAAAGAAGATACAAAAAATCCCCACTTGACTGGGATTTGAACATGATACTTCTGCTTGAGACAAAGCACTGAGCCAATTTGAATGTTACCCTCAGAGGGTTGAGCATTACCGACAAAGGGAGTGTTACGAACAAAGAGTGGCTTTTATGCATGTTAATAATTACAACAGATATGGTATATATATACCAAAATTATCTTTGCTGTTTTTTATATTACTACAGTTTTTGTTTTTTCCTCAACAGTATGAGAAGGCCGAGCAAGTTTTCAGTGAGTTGAAGAAATCTCTCAATCGAGTTGACACTTATTGTAAGACTGCAGTCTAAGAAGAATCAGAATATAAAATGAATATATTCAGTTACTTATTAAGACTGTTGAGGTATAAGGTATTTATGTTTGAAGTAGTTTTTTACAGCCTTCTACTGCATTTAGGAACTTTTTGGAATAATACTGGGTTTTTCAGTTTTATCTAATCTTGGAATCTTAAACGATGTTCGTATTAAAATGCCTCCATATGGAGTTAATATGAAAAATGTTTTAATGGAACAGAGATGAATTTATAAATCTCAACTTTTTATATTCAGATATCTTTATGGTAGTAACATTGTCTTAAGTGTTACTTCTTTTTGTTTATATGTACCTGTATTTCTTCTTAGTCCAGTATAAGATCAAAAACAAATATATTTTTCTGCTTATCTAATTATTTTTAATAATTTTCATATAGCTAAAAACAAAATATTGATGTAAACACATGTAATAATGATGTCTTTTAATGTAATTGTGTTTGACCAGATTTAAAATTATTTAACCCTATGTTAGTCTTTCACAGTCTTCATAGACCCTAAATAATTTTTAAACATTGACACCTACAGATGGAAGCACGTACATGTTTGTTGTTCTCAGTAGCTTCAGTATTTGGTTAGTTTGTGTTAAATTGTTACACTTAGTTTAGGTGGTGAAAAAGAAACAAGTTATAATATTCAATGTTCATTTATTGATTAATAAAGGTAACGATTTGAGTGTTAGTGTTTTTTAGTTTCCAAAATAATAGTTTATTATTACTTATCATTTGTTAAATATTTTTAAATTAAGTTTTTATGATGGTGTCCGTTTGGATCCCGGAAGAGTGACTATAGAAATTTTTTACAGAAGATTAACACAGGGTTAATACAGACTCGTTTAACCAGGATACTTGTACCAGGATATTGCCATGTATATTATAGAACAGTGATACATGATATTTAAGTTTTTAAATTAAGCATAATGGAATTTGTTTTTAATTATTTTTGTGAATTATTAATACTGTTGTTAGAACAAATTGGAAGGACAGAAAATTAACTAGTGATGTCACTTTATTAATGAATTTTTTCAAGTATGTAACCTTCTATGAATTGGGCCTTTAAATGCTTGACACAATTGTATTCCTCAATGGATCAAACAAACTTTCATACACTCTTGTTTTAGTTTGTAAAAAATTAGTATAAATCCCATCACCCTCCGACTATGAAGTACAGATTTAATCTTAATGTGTGGTATGCAAGCCCACCATATCTTTTCTATCTTCTTGTTTTAATGTAGAATTTTTCAAAATCTGTCAGTTATTCAGGTATATGGCACTTTTCACACAACACTTGGTCAAAAAAGTCATTAAAGTTCTTATTGCTCTAGCAACCTATTGTTCTGTGTTGTAACACCTTTCTGCCTGATGGGGAAGTAGTTGTAAAGCTACACTATAGGCTATAGAGCTATTCTTTATCTATGTATACATTGATCATTTTCAACATCCTTTATTGACAAAATATTTGAAGATTTTGATAAAAGGAAAACAACTAGACTGCATGCTAAAAAAAAACATCACAAAAACCATACCCCATTAAACCTATGAAAGCAACTTTGAATACACCGTAGATAAACAACAACATAAATAATGAAATTATTGAAACTACTAATATAACAAAAACAATGATACAAACTAAGCAAAGAAACGAAGAAAGGAATAACTATACAATCCACTTATATGAAAAAAACATGCAGGAAATACCAATGTATGGCAAACTAATGATCAGAACTTTTGGATTATACATATAAAGACCAAGAAGTTGTTTATGGAGCCACTCGTTAAGAAAATATATACAGATGAAACAGGAAGAGCTATCCACGATAGATACGAACTCGTATATCAATACCTTTCTTTATTCTAACCCACCTTTTAAAATCTACATTTTGCCAATTCCTATAGCTTTTTAGGGAAATAAATTATAATGAAACCCTTATAATACAGAACTACACACCTCAAATTAACAGAAACATTGAAAGGCAACTTAAATAAACTATACATGGTGTTATTGTTATCTTATCTATTTAGTAAAGTATTGATCTGTAGTAAAGCTGTAATGTTGCAGTTTTGTTTCAAGTTCTTTATTTCAATACTATGCTTTTAATGTAGCATTGTTAGATGATAAGGGTAATTTTGTCTCAACAATCTTGCTCCTCTTCTGTCTGGATTTACATATTTGAGCTACTTGATCTGTTTTTGTTTGTTAGTTTGTATAGAGATTAAGTAGATTACCTTTCAGGACTAAACAGTTATTTACTGTATGTGTCTTTGATAAAGGCATAAGGTGAAATGTTGAGCTTTTAAGACAAAATAAACTAGTTTTGTGGAGTTTATTGCAGATTATTTTAAGTAAAATGTAAACAAGAGCTTTCATATTTGATACTCAAAGGAAGTGTAAGTACAAAGAAATATCTAAGATTACATTTCACTGCTATCAAATAGTAAAGTGAAATATTTTTACTAGTGTGAAGGTAATCCATAAAAAGTATTAATTTAAACATGCTTATAACTAACTCTACTTTGTTACATACAACTCAGAGGCTTAGACATCAAACCAAGATTAACTTTTAATGGTAACTTAAATATTGCTTACTTGGATTATTGTCCTTTCAGATTGAGAAACAAGTAAATAAACCTTAATTCTGTATCAAAGAAATAAACGATTCTGGGATATATTCAATTCTAAAGTAAAAGTGGGAGATGTATGTTTAGGTTAGGAATACTTGGTTATGTACTATGAGTCAATACAGAAAGCCAAGAACAAGTAATATAAATCTTATGGAATTTTTGGTGTTACAGAAAATTTGTTATTGTTTTTCCTTTTTCTAGTGAGGAGTTCACAATTCAAATTCAAGATTGATACAGTTTGTGTGATATGTAGGCATATAACTTGTTCACTGCTTTAGTGATATAGGTATTTCTAGACATTTTTTTATTTGGTTTTTACATAATTTTAGTATAAGCATGTGATCAAGAAAGTTTTTGAGATTGCCTTGTTCTAGTTGCTTTGTTCTCCATGATAGATAATGCCTGTTCTGGTCAATTGGATATTGATGTAACTTGTAACATTCAGGTTGAAAGTAATAGTGACTGTAATGTCCTTTACTGGCTGATGTAACATTTTACAATTGCAACAGTCAACCAAGTAGGAGAATAAAGGATAAGGAAGCTTGTAAATTCTTCTTGTTCTAGTTGCTTTGTTGTTTTGTTATTTTCTAGGAAGTAATACTTCATGGAAAGTATTGCTATAATGTGGCATTTTGTGTAATGATATTGAAAGTAGTAGTAAGTCAGATGATAAATCTAGGTTTTGATCTCCCTTGTGTCTCAAGGGGATTAATCAACAGTGACACAAGTGGTATACCCTAACTGAGAGCACACTATTATATAATTTGGTATATAATTTTATAATCCTTTAATTATCTTTCTCTATTATGTTCAAGCCCTCAGTTTAGTAAGTGAAGTTTATGTTCTCTCTCTCTTTGTAAATAGTAATACTCTTTTGGAAGTTCTGGGTAACTTCAACTTTACTTCTCAAGGGAAAATAAACCATGGAAGGGCATTAAAAATGGAAACTTTCAATCAAAATTATGGCTTCTTTTCAAATTTAACGTAGAACATAACATAATGTTTAGGGACAACAAGGGACCTGTGGTCCATCTTGGCTGTCCCATACTCTAAATTGATCTATTAAAAACAAACAGCTCTTATCATTCATATAGTTATCAAGCTTTCTCTTAAAGTTACTGCCTCCACAATATCTGAAGCTAACCCATTCCAGAGGCCAACTACCCTGTTAGAAAAACTGTTAGCTAAAGATGAATCCTACTTTGTCAAACTTTATACTGTTCTCACAGTTAAGTTTGAAAAAAAGATGACGCATCAACACTATCAATTCCCTTTACAATCTTAAACACCTGCATCAGATCCCCTCTAACTCTTCTTTTTTAAAGAGGAAACAATTTCAAAGATCTTAATCTCTCCTCATATGACAAACCCTCCATCCAAGGCACCATTCTAGTAACCCTCCTCTGAATTTAAATTATGATAACCTACATGCATTATCTTGCATTTATTATAATTGAAACCCATCAGTCATTATTTGCACAAATCTCTAAATGATCTAAATCTATTCGTAAAACAAGATATTCCACTTCACAGCTTGCAACACCCAAGACCATAATGTCATCAACAAATTTAAGTAACTTATTGACCATTCTTTCATCTATGTCATTGGTGTAAATCAAAAAGAGCAAAGGTTCTTAGACTGAGCCCTGAGGTACCCTACTTGTGACATTAATCCAGTTTGATTGAGCTCCCATTTGTAACAACCCTCTGTTTTCTTCCATCCAGCCACCCTTCTATCCGATTTGCTAACTTATTCCCCACACCTATAGAAATAATTTTGTTTTACAAGCCTTTTATGTGGCACCTTTTTAAGGGCTATTCTGAAAATCCAGATATGCCAAATTTACACCCATACCCTCATCTACATTAGCAGTAATCTTTTCAAGAGAATGTCAAAATATTTGTAAATCAAGATTTTCCCTTAGTGAGACCATGTTGACTATCCAATAAAATTCTAAACTTTGTTAATGACTTTACAAAGCATCTTTTGTCAGATTTTCCAAAACTTTTCCCACAACTGATGCAAGACTAATAGGTCTATAATTACTGGGACAATTTTTATTACCTCCCTTGAAAATAGGAGTAACATTAACAAACTTCTAATCCTTTGGCACCGACAAATTTAGTCCACCTGTAATATTTTTTTCTTCCTGGATAAAAGAAAATTTCTGTTCAAAAACTCTGCAAGAGATATAACTTTTTTCATCAAATTCCTTATGTTTTAGGCTTGGTGTTTTTTATGAGAAATATGAACAATTAAAGATTTCACATTTAATTTTGCATTAAAATACGCACTTTGTGTGTTTCAGAAAAGTTTTTTCTTTTTTTTACCAAAATTGCCTTGATATTTGTTCAAAATTCT